>NC_053489.1:654858592-655038592 GCF_905171775.1 Rana temporaria | reverse complement strand
AGAATGGCACCGGCATGCAGATTGGCGTACAGATACGTCCCTTTAAATCTTCCGCGGGTCCCGGGAACTCGATGTTCCTGGGAGGCCCGCCATTGCGGTCGGCAATGGCAGAACAGGGGAATGCCTTTGTAAACAAGTCATTCCCCTATTCTGCCTAGTGACACTGTCACTGATGACAGTTACCCATGATCGGGAACAACGATCAGTGACGTGTCACATGTAGCCACGCCTCCCATCAGTAAGGGAACACCTAGTGTTTAACCCCTTTCCTGCAAGCGTCATTTACACAGTAATCAGTGCATTTTTATAGCACTGATCACTGTCTAAATGACAATGGTCCCAAATGGTGTCTAAAGTGTCCGATGTGTCCACCATAAAGTCACAGTCCCGATTAAAAATCGCTGATTACCGCCATTAATAGTAAAAAAAAAAAATATATTAATAAAAATGCCATAAAACTATCCCCTATTTTGTAGACTCTATGGGCCAGATTCACAGAAAAAGTACGCCGGAGTATCTGCTGATACTCCGGCGTACTTTCAAATTTGCCGTGTCGTATCTTTATTTTGAATTATCAAACAAAGATACGACGGCATTTGGCTAAGGCTTCTTTCACACTATGAATTGTATGTCCGTTTTATAATATCCGTATTACACCTATTAACGGACGTTTATTAACGGATTTAATAACGGATACATACGGATAAATATTTTACCATTCTTCCTTTATTGAAAACGGATAATGTTTATCCGTATATATCCGTATACATCCGTTATATCATTCCTTTCTAACGTCCGTTAATAAAAACCATTTCACCCTTTCTTGAAGTCCAGCTCCAGAAGTCGTATGGATATTCAGGGGAACCCCGCCGTCAATTTAAAACAAAAATGACGTGCGGTTCCCGGTAAATATCCATAACCAGACCCATTATCCGAGCACGTTGACCTGGCCGGCCGCAGAAAAGAGGGGGGGACAGAGTGCGGCCCCCCCCTCTCCTGAACCGCACCAGGCCACATGCCCTCAACATGGGGAGGATGTCCCCATGTTGATGGGGACAAGGGTCTCATCCCCACAACCCTTGCCCGGTGGTTGTGGGGGTATGCGGGCGGGAGGTTTATCAGAATCTGGAAGACCCCTTTAACAAAGGGGACCCCCAGATCCTGACCCCCCCCTGTGTGAAATGGTAATGGGGTACACTGTACCTCTACCATTTCACGAAGGAAGTAAAAAGTATTGTAAAAAAAACACACTGACACAAAAGAATAAAGTCCTTTATTAAAAAAAAAAAAAAAACTCCAGCGCTGAAAAATCCACTCGTTCCCGGCTTCCTGCGTTGTCCTGATCCAGCGACGGGTGCGGGTGATCTCCCGCGATGAGAAGATCCAGCGTCGGGTGATCTCCGCTCCGGCGATGTGAAGATCCATCCATCCGGCGCAGCAGCATCCCGGACCTCCTCTCACCGCTGGGCACATGACCGTCACGTGACCCCGCCCCCTCTGATGTACCTCTGATACGTCACTGGGTAAGCCCGAGAAGAGGAAAGGTCTTTCCTCTTCTTGGTCTTCCCCAGTGACGTAGCAGAGGGTACGTCAGAGGGGGCGGGGTCACGTGACGGGTGGCTCTGCCTCCTCTATATAAGAAATGTCACAGCTGCAGCTGCTCATTCGCTGGGCTGTGCCCAGCGGTGAGAGGAGGTCCGGGATGCTGCTGCGCCGGATGGATGGATCTTCTCATCGCCGGAGCGGAGATCACCCGACGCTGGATCTTCTCATCGCGGGAGATCACCCGCACCCGTCGCTGGATCAGGACAACGCAGGAAGCCGGGAACGAGTGGATTTTTCAGCGCTGGAGTTTGGTTTTTTTTTTTTAATAAAGGACTTTATTCTTTTGTGTCAGTGTGTTTTTTTTACAATACTTTTTACTTCCTTCGTGAAATGGTAGAGGTACAGTGTACCCCATTACCATTTCACACAGGGGGGGGTCAGGATCTGGGGGTCCCCTTTGTTAAAGGGGTCTTCCAGATTCTGATAAGCCCCCCGCCCGCATACCCCCACAACCACCGGGCAAGGGTTGTGGGGATGAGACCCTTGTCCCCATCAACATGGGGACATCCTCCCCATGTTGAGGCATGTGGCCTGGTGCGGTTCAGGAGAGAGGGGGGGGCTGCACTCTGTCCCCCCCTCTTTTCTGCGGCCGGCCAGGTCAACGTGCTCGGATAATGGGTCTGGTTATTGATATTTAGGGGGAACCGCACGTCATTTTTGTTTTAAATTTACGGCGGGGTTCCCCTGAATATCCATGCTCAGTAAAATTAACGTCCGTTAACATAACGGACATTTACGGAGACATTTACTAACGTCCGTGTGCCATAGACTTCAATGTTAAAATATAACGGACGTTAATATATCCGTTACTTGCAACAGACAAAAAATTGACAAAAAATAGTGCAAGACCCGTCACATATTCCGTTATAACTAACGTCCGTATGTTATAACGGACTATTACGGATCTTTACGGAACATAAAAAAATCCCATAGACTTTAATGATATTTTATAAAGGACGTATAACTTCAGTTTTTTAACATTATCTGACGGATATTAAAACGGATTTATTTTGTAGTGTGAAAAGGGCCTAAGATCCGACAGGCGTACGGCTTCGTACGCCTTCGGATCTTAGGATGCAATACTTCGGCGCCCACTGGGTGGAGTTTGCGTCGTTTTCCGCGTTGGGTATGCTAATTAGCTGTTTACGGCGATCCAGGAAGGTACGCGCGGTCGTCGCATTCTCTTACGTCGTCGCTAGTCGGCTTTTCCCGTCGTAAAGTTGCGATTGCTATTTAGGTGGTGTAAAAATAGACAGGCCATGTTAAAGTATGGCCGTCGTTCCTGTGTCAAATTTTAATTTTTTTTTTTTTGCGTAAGACGTCCGGGAATGGGAAAGGACGTAACGCACGTCGCCGTTCAAAAAATTACGTCGGTGCGACGTCATTTCGCGCAAAGCACGGCGGGAAATTTCAAAACGTAGCATGCGCAGTACGTTCGGCGCGGGAACGCACCTAATTGAAATGATACACGCCCCATATGAATTAGGCGGGCTTGCGCCGGACGGCTTTACTCTACGCCGCCGCAAGTTTATAGGCAAGTGCTTTGTGAATCAAGCACTTGCGCTGAAAACTTGCGGCGGTGTAACGTAAATGACATACGTTACGCCGCCGCAAATGTATGTGAATCTGGCCCTATAAGTTTTGCGCAAACCAATCAATATATGCTTATTGCGATTTTTTTTTATCAAAAATATGTAGAAAAATGCATATCGGCCTAAACTGTGGAAAATAAATGTTTGTTATATATTTTTGGGGGATATTTACTATAGCAAAAAAATCTTTTTTTGAATATAACGCAACAAATAAAAACCGCAGAAGTGATCAAATACCACCAAAAGAAAAAAAGGACGTCAATTTTGTTTGGGTACAACGCCGCACGACCGCACAATTGTCAGTTAAAGCGACGCAGTGCAGTATCGCAAAAAATGGCTCGGGGCATTGGGCAGCCAAATGGTCCAGGGCTGAAGCGGTTAAGCTTTGACAATAAAACCTGGAAGCGGATTGGTTTATATGCAGAGCCGCATCAGATTTTGCGATCTTTTTAGTAAATCAACCCCAATATTTTAGAAAACAGGGAAACCAAATAAATAAATGGGGCCCTTTTTTAGTTCACAAATGTTTGTATTTATTTTTTTAATAACGGAATTGTTTTGTAATAATAATAATTAAAAAAAAAACTTTGTCTTTTATAGAAATATTCTAAAATATTCTAAATGAGAAAAATAATGACTGCTGGAAGAGGAAGTAACCACGCTGAGCTCAGTCAGGGAGTGTCTTATGATAAGTCAGCAGCCTGTGCTCTATAAAAGGTCACTGAGTATTACTGAGGATGATGATGATGAGTGGCTCGTGTCCTCGGCACACTCTGAGAATGGTCTGGCCGGGGCCACCCATGTGTTTTGCCCCCCTGTACCCCCCAGGCTGAACAGTGTTTTGTCTTCTCCGCAGGAAGAAGAGAAGAAGAAAGCCAAGGAGGAGCAGGAGAAGCGGGACTATGAGGAGTACCTGAAGCTGAAGGAGAGTTTTGTGGTGGAGGAGGAAGGAGTAGAGGAGACCATGGATGAGGAGCAGGTAATCCAAACTTTTCTCATAATGTTCTCTGTACTTTTATTGGTGTTTCGTTATGTTGTTCCATAGTTTGAATTAAGCTGTAGAAGTAAAACCTTGGATAGCGAGCATAATTAGTTTCAGAAGCATGCTTGTAATCCAAAGCACTTGTATATCAAAGCGAATTTTCCCATAGGAAATAATGGAAACTCAAATGATTCGTTCCTCAACCATTTATTCGTAGGTCCTTCAGTTTATATAAAAAGATTATAACAATGTAACCATAAAATGTCCATCCACAAATGGAAGCCTCCACAAGGGGATTAGAAGCAAAATCCAGCAGGAGCTCCAGAGTCTAAGGGGCAGATCCTCGTAACAGCGGCGCAGCATATCTAAGATACACTATGCCGCCGTAACTTACTTTTTTTTTTTAAAATCCAGAAAGAATCCGCGTCGTAAGTTACGGTGGCGTAGTGCATCTCTCGCGGCGTAAGGGCGCGGAATTCAAATGGATGTAATGAGGGCGTGTTTTATGGAAATACGTCGTGACCCGACGTAAACTACGTTTTTTTTTAACTGCGCATGCGCCGTCCCTGAGGGTATCCCAGTGCGCATGCTCGAAATTAAACCGGAACCAGCCAATGCTTACGACGGTGACGTCATTCTACGCAAATTCCTATTCGCGAATGACTTACGCAAACGACGTCAAAAATTCAAAATTGTACGCGGGAACGACGGCCATCCTTAACATTGAGTACGCCTCATAATAGCAGCTTTAACTATACGCCGGAAAAAGCTGAACGCAAACGACGTAAAAAAATGCGCCGGACGTACGTTCGTGGATCGCGTAACTAGCTAATTTGCATACTCGACGCGGAATTCGACGGGAACGCCACCTAGCGGCTGCCGGAAAATTGCAGCTTAGATCCAACGGCGTACTAAGATCTAGCCGAGATGCCGTCGTATCTTGTTTTGTGGATACCAAAACAAAGATACAACGCGCAAAATTTGAAATTACGCGGCGTATCATGAGATACGCCGGCGTAATTTCTTTGAGGATCTGCCCCTAAGGCTGCATTCACACCTGAGCGTTTTGTCGCCTGAAGCTATAAAACGCTAGAGGGGAAAAAAATCCATTATTCTCAATGGAGATAGTTCACATCTCCACTCCAAAACGCCTGAAGCCGAACGCCTGAAGCTCAAACAAGTTCCGGACCCTTTTTTGTCACGTGAATCGGGCTGATTTGGGCGTTTTTGAACGTTTGTATTCCCATAGAAACTAATGGAAACGCTCGATTCAAGCGTCTAGCGCGACAGCGAGCGTTTCTACGGGCGTTTTGTCGCTTTAATCTGTTCTGGGAAATAGAACATTCACCTAGGAAGAAGATAAAACAAATCTACAAACATAGCAACAAGTGATGAAAGAGATGATCATTTTTCCTATTGGCTAAAATAAAAAACGACGAAGTTCAAAAACGTCGAATAACGCTGTATGCAAACGTGTGAATAAGCGCGACAAAACGCTGGAAAAAAACGACCGAAAACGCTACGCTCGGGTGTGAATGCGGCCTTAAAGAGAAGAGAGGCGCGTCCAAGTGCAGCAATATGGTTACATCTAATAAACGTATAACATTTAGAAACTCACATGGATGATGATTAAAAGCGGCACTTCTAAGTATGCAGGGATCCGGGGAAAAGCTGTCCACATAGACCATCCTCCTCACCGCCGGCTCTCACCGCTGTCGGTCTGCAATCGTGAGCGAGAAATTACCCTGCAGTAGAGCGATCTGAAAGCGAGGCTTGAACCGCTCGTGGAAGGGACGACATCAATGGCGGTGCGGAGGATGGTCTATGTGGACAGATTTACCCCGGATCCCTGCATACTTACATGTGCTTCTTTTAATCATCAACCATGTGAGTTTCTAAATGTTGTACCTTCATTAAATGTAACCATATTGCTACACTTAGAGGCGCCTCTCTTCTCTTTTATACTCAGTTGTGACATGACGCTACTCTTATATCAAGACATCGCTTGTATATCAAGGCAAAATATATTAAAAGATTTTGCTTGTCTTGCAAAACGCTCTCAAACCAAGTTACTCTCAAACCAAGGTTTTACTGTATATTATAATTTTGTGTCTAACCACTTCCCGACGGCCGTACGACTATATACGGCCGCAGGGTGGTTCTACTTCTCTGGGGCGCTGTGTTTTTACGGCCGCCCCTTTCTGCGTTCCCCGTGCGCGCTCCCGAGCGCGCAGCGGAGAACTTCTGTGCTGGCCGTGTCCCTTGGACACAGCCAATCACAGATCGCCGTGAACGGCCAATCGGAGTGGCCGTTTGCTAGGCGATCTGTGCGGCCAATGAGAGATGATCTCATATGTTTACATATGAGATAATTTCTCATTGCCGGCTCTCACAGACAGTCAGGGAGAGAGGAGACGGATCTGTGTCTCTTGTACATAGAGACACAGATCGGTCACCTCCCCCAGTCACCCCCCCTCCATATATAGGACACACATTTAACCCCTTCCTCACCCCCTAGTGTTAACCCCTTCCCTGCCAGTCACATTTATACAGTAATTAGTGCATATTTATAGCACTGATTGCAGTATAAATGTGAATGGCGCCAAAAATGTGTCAAAAGTGTCCGATGTGTCCGCCATAATGTCGCAGTCGCAATAAAAATCGCAGATCGCCGCCATTACTAGTAAAAAAAAAATAATAAAAAATAATAATTCTGTCCCTTATTTTGTAGGCGCTATAACTTTTGCGCAAACCAGTCGCTTATTGCGATATTTTTTTTTTACTAAAAATGTGTAGAATACGTATCGGCCTAGACTGAGGATAAAAAAAAAAATTGAGCTATTTATTATAGCAACAAGTAAAAAATATATTTTTTTTTTCAAAATTGTTGCTCTATTTTTGTTTATAGCGCAAAAAATAAAAACAGCAGAGGTGATCAAATACCACCAAAAGAAAACTCTATTTGTGGGAAAAAAAGGACGTCAATTTTGTTTGGGAGCTACGTCGCACGACCGCGCAATTGTCAGTTAAAGCGACGCAGTGCCGAATCGCAAAAAGTCCTCTGGGCAGGAAGGGGGTTTAAGTGCCCAGTAAGGAAGTGGTTAAAGGCATTTTCTAATTTACTTTTGGATCTACCCAAGTCCTTCAACATATTAATAGTATAAAAGCCCTTCAACATCTCAATAATGTAATTTTCTGAATTTGATGTGTGCTCCTTCTCTGGCCTGTAGAGTGCGATATCCTTTTGGTCTGGTGGTTGTGTATACAGTTATCGAATATTGTCCATGACTGTCACAATAACTTCCATATCTCAATAATATAAAAGTTCACTTCTCTGTAGGATTCTCTGTAGCCTTGCTTCAGATTCTTAAAATACCAATACATTGGACTTTCAAGGTTCCAATAAATAAAAAAATATATATTTATTTAATTGATTTATTAAAAAAAAAAAAAAAAAAAAAAGTCCCCAAAAAATAATAATATTCATTTGAAAATCTCTTTATTTGAAAAATATTGCAGCTAAAAAAAGGCGTCAACATAAACTTAAATATGTTGCCACCAATTTGTTTAATGGCACCTTAAAAGTCCAACGTATTTGTATTTTTTTCTCCCCCCATTTGTGTGTGTGGGGAATGGGGTGCCCATCGCTCCTTTTCTTCTGATGTTTTCCCATCTTGTCTGATAAATCTGCCTGAGAACAATTTTGATATTTGTGATAAGAAATTTAGCAAGCAAAACTCCTCACTGACCACAATGTTATATCTCACTGTGCAACAATAAATAATATGTGTATTTTTATTATCAATAGATTGTTATTGAAAATATTTAATATAGTCATATTGTCACATTTAGTCATTTGTAGCCAACTTAGTTACATTGGTTCATACGGTTGTTAACAAAATAATACAATATTTGGTAGTCTATTCCAGCCTACCCCTAATGGGTTCAAATTGTAGACATATTTATTTATTTAATTTTATTTTGGGGGGGGGGGTCCCTTTGCAGTCTAAGGGCTCTTTCACACGGGTGGCCAATTAAAACAGGCGATTGAACCCCACTTCTAGTGTTGTTTGCAGTCTATTATTCCTATTTTTTTACACACTTGGGAGGCCGAGACAGAATTGTGCTGAAGTCCATAAATCATACGGGCCACAGTTTTACTGCCCTTTGGCCGCCTGGCTGTATTCTATCATTGTAGCTGGGCGAGGGGGGGGCGTACACGTGCCAGGACCGTAAAAAAATACTTGCAAACAGCTTGCAGAGTTTGGCAGGCGGCATTTGCTATCAAGAGGACCATAAAGGTCAATGGGAGAGATTTATAGCTGCAAGCCAAGCACTTGGCTCATGTTTGGGGGGGGGGGGGGGGTGGAATTTGTCATACAAAATCCCCTGTGAGAGTAAAAAGGCAAACACGATTGTCTTCTGAAAGCCTGCCAGCCCCTGCTCTACCGTCCTATGAACAGTGATCCACAATATATTGCTAGTTAGAGGGCGTTTGAAAGAACCCCAAAAAGCTCATTAGGCAGATTATGCTAATCACTCGCTCCTAAGAGATTTAGGGCTGGTTAAAAAACGCACTCCAGACCCATTTCCAATGCATTTCTGCATGCACATTTTGTATGCGTTTTTGGCACGTTCCAGTGTGTTTTGGATGTGTTTCCAGATGTTTTTTTTTTTCCTATTTTTAAAAAATGGTAAAAAAAAGTTTTTTAAACCAGTACTGGGGTTCAGTGCGTATTTGATGTGTTCCAGTGCATTCCGGTGCGTTTTTGATGTGTTTTAATGCATTCCAGTACAGTCCAATGCAGAAAAAAAGAAGCATGTTCTACTTTCTGGAACTGGAATGCCCTGGCACTGACCGGCACTTGTGTGAACTACGCCATTGGAATCCATATAACCTATTTTCCATGTGTTTGGACAGCATGTGATGTGGCCCTTAAAGGTTTACTTTCACTTTAAGGCCAAGTTCACATATCTCCGGCCGCGGTTTCCAGCATGGGGTCCGGTGCGTCCCTGTTCACAGGTTCAGGTGCGATTCAGGTCCGAAATTTTGCCTGAATTCAAACCTGAACCGGACCCAAAGACGCACAGTGGCCCACCTCGGAGATGTGTGACCCGGCTCCATTGGGATCCGGTCACACTCGCCTGTAATGCTAATTGGATGCAGGGAAAGCATGCTCCTGGATGCCTTTTTGAATGCGCGTTTTAATGCATTTTTGGTGCATTTTTAATGCGTTTTCGGATGCTTGTTTTCTCATTTTTTTTCTTTCACTGTCTGCTGCATTTTTCCTCTTTGTTCCTATTTTTTCTTTCACTGTCCGCTGCATTTTTTTTTTTTTTTTCCTAGTTTTTCTGTCGCTGTCCTTCTTCTTTTTTTTTTTTTTCACTGTCCAGTGCTTTTTTTTCTTCTTCTTTTTTTCCTTATTTTTCTTTCACTGTCTGGTGCTTTTTTTCTTCTATTTTTTTCTTTCACTGTCCAGTGCTGTTTTCCTTCTTTTTACCAATTTTTTTTTTTTTTTTTACTATCCGCTGCGTTTTTTTCTTCTTTTTCTTCTATTTTTTTCTTTCACTGTCCAGTGCTTTTTTCTTTCTTTTTTCCTATCTTTTCTTTCACTGTCCGCTGCGTTTTTCCCTCTTTGTTCCTATTTTTTCTTTCACTGTCCGCTGCGTTTTTCCCTCTTTGTTCCTATTTTTCCTTTCACTGTCCGCTGCGTTTTTCCCTCTTTGTTCCTATTTTTTCTTTCACTGTCCGCTGCATTTTTTCTTTCTTTTTTCCTATCTTTTCTTTCACTGTCCGCTGCGTTTTTTCTTCTTTTTTCCTATCTTTTCTTTCACTGTCCGCTGCGTTTTTCCCTCTTTGTTCCTATTTTTTCTTTCACTGTCCGCTGCGTTTTTCTCTCTTTGTTCCTATTTTTTCTTTCACTGTCCGCTGCGTTTTTCTCTCTTTGTTCCTATTTTTTCTTTCACTGTCCGCTGCGTTTTTCTCTCTTTGTTCCTATCTTTTCTTTCACTGTCCGCTGCGTTTTTCTCTCTTTGTTCCTATCTTTTCTTTCACTGTCCGCTGCGTTTTTCCCTCTTTGTTCCTATTTTTTCTTTCACTGTCCGCTGCGTTTTTCTCTCTTTGTTCCTATCTTTTCTTTCACTGTCCGCTGCGTTTTTCCCTCTTTGTTCCTATTTTTTCTTTCACTGTCCGCTGCATTTTTTCTTCTTTTTTCCTATCTTTTCTTTCACTGTCCGCTTTTTTTTTCTCTTTGTTTCTATTTCTTTTTTCACTGTCCGGTGCTTTATTTCTTCTTTTTTCCTATTTTTTCTTTCGCTGTCCGGTGCGTTTTTTTTCTTCTTTTTTTTTTTTTCTTTCACTGTCCATTGCTTTTTTTTCTTCTTTTTACCTATTTTTTTTCTTTTACTATCCAGTGCATTTTTTCCGTCTCCCCCCCCCTTTTTTTTCTTTCACTGTCCAGTGTGTTTTTAATGTGTTTTTAAAGTGTTCCAGTGAATTTCATTGCATTTTGGGTGCGTTTTTACTGCATTCCAATACAGTCCAGTGCAGAAAAAAAAAGCAGCATGTTTCACTTTTTTTTTTTTTTCTGGAACTGACTGCACTGGTGTGAACGATGTTATTGGAAACCATATAACTTACTATCTGATGCAGAATAGAATGCACTGGACTGAACATGGTGTAAACCAGCCCTTAATTGTATATTTCTGATTCTGCAAATATAGTTTACATTTCCTAGCTTACTCAGGACCCGGCCACTATTTTCTTGCCTTGTTGCCCCCATTGCTGCTTTGAATGAGCCAAAGAATATGGCTGCCATTTTTCCATTGGCACATGCGCAGGGCATGGCTTTCATTCCATATATCCATCTTTGCGATGGAGCGCAGGCACCAAAACCCTGTACCAGCCCTGGGCGGGCAGGCAGGCGTGTTCCTCTGCTCAATATTCCAATATCAATTATTTGCTGTAATTTGAATATAGCAGTGCCATGCTGAGACATAGGAGTGGACGGGTTCACATAACAATAAAGACGGGTCCATATCATATACCTTGTGTCCTGGTAGATCACACTGCTACATTTACAGCAAATACATTACAAAGTGGCACATTTATGATGACAAGTAAATGCTCTGAAATGTTCCACTATAGACTAGAATGTGACCTGCTTAGGCCTCTTGCACACAATGGGGGTTATTTACGAAAGGCAAATCAACTTTGCACTGCAAGTGCAAAGTGTACTTGGAAGTGCAGTCGCTGTAGATCCGAGGGGGACATGCAAGGGAAATAAAAAACAGCATTTTAGCTTGCACATGATTGGATGATAAAATCAGCAGAGCTTCCCCTCATTTCAGATTTTCAGCGACTGCACTTCCAAGTGCACTTTGCACTTGTAGTTTGCACTTGTAGTGCAAAGTGGATTTGCCTTTATTTAATAACCCCCATTGTTTGAGCTTTTGCTTTTTTGGCCATCATTTCAGGTGTTTGCATTGCGCAAATTTGCGTGTATTTACGTGCGTATTTGCATGTCTATGTGCGATCGCACGTTTGTGCGCACAATGCCTTCCTAGGGAAAACGCATTCATATTTATGCTAATATGTGGGTATTTGTGTGCAGCAGCGCAAAATACTGTCCAAAACATAGATTTTCCTTTTTTAATTTTTTTTTTATTTACTGATACTTGTCGCTTGTTTACACGCCTGTGTGCTCAGGAAAAATGTAAATGATGGGCTACATTTTGGCCCCTTTCACACGGGGCAGTGGAGGTGCGGTGACGGTATAGCGGCGCGATTTTTAGCGCCGCTATACCGTCGTATTTACCGCAATATTTGCCCGCTAGCGGTGCGGTTTTAACCCCCCTAGCGTCCGATAAAGGGTTACTACCGTCCGCGGTTTCCCATTGCTAAAGATGCGGCTAGCAAGACTTTTGGAGCGGTCCTGCTAGCGCACCGCTTCAGTGTGAAAGCCTTCAGGCTTTCACATTGAAGCCTGCAGGGCACGATTTTTTCAGGCGGTATAGCAGCGCTATTTTTAGCGCTGAACCGCCAGAAAAAAAAAGGGGTAAGTGTGAAAGGCGTCTTTAGCTCTGTCCAAAAAAAAATGCCGTACTGAGCTTTTTCAAGCTGCAGTGTGCAAGAGGCCTTATAATGATCGGACAAATAATTTTTTTTTCTGTCACTTTTTTTTTCTAATTTTATGGAGGTCTGTGATAAAAAAATAAAAATAAAAATTGTGATGAGGAAATATAAAAAAA
This sequence comes from Rana temporaria, assembly GCF_905171775.1. Taxonomy (NCBI): domain Eukaryota; kingdom Metazoa; phylum Chordata; class Amphibia; order Anura; family Ranidae; genus Rana; species Rana temporaria. The sequence goes on along the minus strand of NC_053489.1, from coordinate 655,026,163 downwards.
AAAAAAAGTTAAAAGTAGTTTTACCAGCTTTCTCTTTTGACTTTTCTTAGCGGTTTTCTTCTCTCTCTCTTTCCAGGGCTTTTAGCCTTCTTTAGTTTTTGATGGATGCTCAGGACTAATTCAAGGCTGAGTTACTAGATATTTGTCCTGGTTACTTTTGCACCCCATGGGGTTTACCCCAAATTATATACGAATGTTGCATTCGGGTTCTCTGTGATTGTTGAATTAGGAAGCTTCCCTCCTCTGTGTTTTCTACGTGCCGCTTGTAGCCCCTGTGTGGGCGGCCTAAGTGCCTCCTACATTATTGTATGTTTTAATTCTATATTTACAATAGAAATTAATGAACCAAAAAAAAAGTAGTTTTACAAATAAATAATAATAATAAAAAAAAAAACAGTTAAGATGTAGCACTGCGATGGAAAATAAATTTGTGACCCATAGAAAATGAATGAGCATATCAGACTAAATAAATAATAAAAAAAGAAAAAAAGGAAGTGTTTTTAAATAAAAGTGAATTTTATTGAAATTAAAGAGAGGATGATATTCACATCTGCAAAATACAGTGATATGCCAGTATACATTTTTGTTTTGTTTTTTACATGAAAATTAAATGGAATAATATCTAATTTACCATTTTACGAGGGTTCTTCAAAGAGTTTCCACATTTTATTTAACTCTATTAAATATAAAAAAGTGCAGAAACTTTTTGAAGACCCCTCGTATAAATGAGCCCCAATGTGATACAGAATGAAGACCTGTGAATGACATTTACATATCCCTTTACAGCAGGGGTCTCCAAACTGCAGGCCGAGGGTCAGATGTGACCCTTTGCTAGCCTTTATCTGGCCCTTGGGGCATTATTCTTCCCAATGATATGAAGCACTATTTCTCCCACTGACACCAATTAGGGGTCACTATTCCTCCCAGTGACACCAATGATGGGGCACTATTTCTCCCACTGACATCAATGATGGGGCTCTATTCTTCCCACTGACACCAATGATGGGGCACTATTCCTCCCAGTGACACCAATGATGGGATACTATTCCTCCTACTGACCACTGACTCTGAGAATATATTTATTCTCACTGATGCTGGGCTCAGGGCATTTTCTACCCCCGCTGGCCACAATCCCCCATTGACAATGTCACATGTGACGAAACGCATCTGGGAGGAGGGTACGTGCTGACATCACCAAGCTATCTCATTAGGAGGACGGGAGTTTGCTTTGTAGCCAGCCAGCTTCATATTTTATGCACGATTTTTAATCTTGGAAATGTACCGTATTTATCGGGATATAGCGCGCTCCCGCGTATAGCGTGCACCCCTAAAGTTGCCCGAATTCCTGTGGAAAAAAGTTTTTTTGTACTTACAGTTTTGGTGTCTTGCGCGCGGCGGCCTCGTCGGGTCCGGCGTCCGTCTGCGGCTTCGGGTGTCCTCTTCGTCGGGTCCGGCGTCCTTCTGCGGCGTCCTCGCGTCCTCCCCGCTCGTTTCCCGCGCCGAGTTTGAATACTGCACCGACATATACCGAGCGGAGTACACTCGTGTATCGTCGGGCAGGCTCGGCAACTCTCGCGCTGACGTCCTGTACGTCCAGGACGTCTGCCCTAGAGGCGCCGAGACTGCCCGAAGATACACGAGTGTACTGCGCTCGGTATATGCCGGCGCAGTATTCAAACTTGGCGCGGGAAAACGGGTATCGGCGTATACCGCGCACCCACGATTTTGCCCTGATTTTCAGGGCAAAATAGTGCGCGGTATACGCCGATAAATACGGTAAGTGCAATATATTTTTACCTGAGCAATAAACTAGGAATTAGACAATATTACGCTAAGGCCAGTTTCTCTTTTTGGGTCCATTGCTGAATATTACGATTACGGATCTTATGGTGCTATCGGCGTGTGAATCTGTGCAACCATCCAAACTGGCCCGTTGTTTGAAAAGTTTGGAGACCCCCTGCTTTAGAGGTTATGCTCTTTATATAGCGCATAATGCAAACACTGTTAGTAGAATTGAAAATAGTTGTACTTTTATCCATAATGTCATGAACATAATTATATTTTAGTAATTACATTTTTGAGTTGTGGTCTTCCATGGTTATAATGGAAATTATGTCGGTAATGTCAAATCCAGAGGAAGGCAAAAAAAAAAAAAAAAACAGCAAAGCAACTTCTAATTTGCTCCCGCAGGGGAAAAAAATCCTTCCTAAATTCCCGAGAAGCAATCAGATATTCCCTGGATCAACTTTACCTATAGATAAATGAATTATTGGTCAGTTTTTTTTATTTATTTTAGTATTTTTTATTTAATGTATAACTAAAGGCAACACCTAAAAAAAATAAAAATGGGAGTTTAGAGGTATTAGAACACCTGTCAGGTTTTTATTGCTGTCTGTGCTCCCATTACAGAGATTCCCCCTCTCTATTTGTCCAGTTTACTATTATCATTGAAAATGAAAGTAAAAGAAAATCCCAAATTTTGGGTTGTCTCCAGAAAAGTAATAGAGGGGAAATCTTCCAATGGGGACACTCGTTCTGGTGACATGGGGGTCCCCGAAGGAATTCCCTTAAAGACTTTGTAAAGGAAATTTTATTTTTTATCTTAATAGCTTCCTTTACCTTAATGCAGTGCTGTTTTCATGTCCTCATTGTTCGTTTTTGCTCTCAAGTTGCTGTAATTCTTCTCTGATCTCCACACTTCCTGGTAACCACATTACTGGGAGATTTCTCTCTGTGGTCACTAATCAAGGAGGTGTGATTACTGTGTGTCTAAAACCCCTCAACACCAATCAGTTTCGTTTTCCAAACCATCACTGCCCTGTATTGGCTCTGTGGCTCTGTACATCACAGAAGCAGGAAGCGACATGCAAAAACTAAACTAGAAACTACAGGTACATTATATGATTGATTTTTATCTATTTTTAATCGTTTTTAAAAGGAATCAGTTAACTGTTATGTCTCTATACCCTGTAAACAGTAATTTCAGCAAAAAAAAAAAAAAACATTTCCTTTACAACTCCTTTAATTTGCAGGGATTTCCTCTCACTTCCTGTTTGGCTACCGGACAGGAAGTGAAGGATCTTGACACAGATGATGAAAAAATAAATATGACTGGGGTCAAAAACTTTTTTTTCATTATGGATAAAGTAAGGGAGGGTCCCTTACTTTATCCAAAAAAAAAGTTTTGTCTTTAGTTCTACAGTGTACAGAAAAATAGTACATAGGTTACAGTTACTCGCAACAGCCAATCAGAAGCCATCCTTCACCGAGCTGACGATAAAATCTGGTTGCTATTGGTTTACCCCATTCTTGCATTGTCTTACTAAATTAAAGTTGTCACTAGAGAAACATGGAGGCCAATATTATGGTCAGCATTTGAATTACCGACCCGGAACAAATATGGAGCAAGTGAAGATCGAGGGCCAGATCCACATAGAAATGGATCGGCGCAGCGTATACGCTACGCCGCCGTAACTTTTCCGGCTTTGGTTCGAATCCTGAAAGATTGCGCGCTGAAAGTTACGGCGGCGTAGTGTATTTCTGGCGGCGGAATTCAAATCGGCGATTAGGGGGGCGTGATTCATTTAAATGAAGCGCGTCCCGCACCGATTGAACTGCGCATGCTCCGTTTCGAAATTTCCCACCGTGCTTTGCGCGAAATGACATCGCAACTATGTAATTTTTTTAACTTAGACGTGACTTACGTCCATCCCTATTCACGGACGACTTACGCAAAAAAAAAAAAAAATTATAATTTCGACGCGAGAACGACGGCCATACTTAACATGGCAAGTCTATCTATACGCCACAGAATAGCAGCTTTAACTACACGCCGGAAAAAGCCGACTAGAGACGACGTAAGAGAATGCGACGGCCGCGCGTACGTTCGTGGATCGTCGGAAAAAGCTCATTTGCATACCCAACGCGGAAAACGACGCAAACTCCACCCAGCGGACGCCGAAGTATTGCATCTACGATCCGAAGGCGTACGAAGCCGTACGCCTGTCGGATCAAACCCAGATGCCGCCGTACTCTCTCTCTGGATCTGGCTCTGAGTTTTTATGTTTTAGAGCACAGGTGTCAAACACAAGGCCTGCGGGCCGAATCCGGCCCTCCAGGCCATTTCATTTGGCCCTCGCACCTCTCCTGCACCTGCAGGAAAGCTCCAGCCCTTCTCTGGTCCTCCTCCAGTCCCTTACTTTCTACTTTCAAGCAATGCATCCAGCTTCTTCCCAGCAGCAGCATAAGGAAAGGCAGGGCTGTATTCTGGCCTAGGCTGACAAGGCCCAGGCCTAGGGCGGCACTTTGCGGGGGGCGGCCGGCCAGAGGGATCACTGTTGCAATTTCGCTGGGTCTGGTAAGACTGAGCCATTAGGAAGTGCCTAGCCTGCTATTCTCTAGGCCTTATTGACCGCCACAACATCCCTCTCTGTCCTCTTCCCACGGCATCCTTTTCCCACCGCGTCCCTCTGTCCTCTTACGTCACCCACGGCAACCCTCTGCCCTTCACCCACGGCATCCCTCTGTCCTCTTCCCATGAAGATGACAGGGTGGGTCTTAAAGAAGAAGGGATGTGGTTTTGACAGGAAGGGGTGGGTCATATTTATATTAGGGGGTGCGGGGGTGCGCAAGTTTAGTCAGGCCTAGGGCAGCACAAAACCTAAATACACCTCTAAGGAAAGGGCGGTGCACTGTGATGTAGGGGAGGGTGGGGGGACTCAACTTCTGATGGTGGGGGGGCTCTTGACATCTAATATAAGGGGAGGGGATGCGCTGGACATCTAATCTTACAGATACAACCGGCCCTTTTGAGGACAATCATAATGCTGATGTGGCTCACAATAAAATTGAGTTTGACACCCCTGATATAGAGGGAGTGACAGTAAAAACTAAAGCTGAAAAAAAAAATGGATATGTTCAGTAGAAAAAGTACTTGATGGGAAGTGCTGGGCTCATACGGAGCTCTGCCAAGTAAAGTCGACTGATATCGCGCCACAAGAAGCTCCTTAAAGTGAAATTCCCCCTTGAAATTTGCTTATGTTTTGAACAAAGTGACAAAAGTTCGAACCTCAGTTGGGTTTTGTTTGCTGTCGGTGTCCCCATTAAGTGGAATAAACCCCACTTCCTAATGTGGTGATTGATGTCAAACTAGCAGGAGGAAAGTTCAAACGTAATCTTGGAAACAAAATAAAAAATTGAATGTTAAAAAAAAAAAAAAAAAATCTTATGCCGCGTACACACGACCGTTATTCATGTCATGGAAAAATGTTTTTCTCGACGTGATTCCTCTCAAGCCTGCCTTGCATACACGTGATCGTGGAAAAAAATGTTTGAGCAAAGCGCGGTTACGTACAACATGTACGACGGCACTATAAAGGGGAAGTTCCATTAGAATGGCGCCACCTTTTGGCTGCTTTTGCTGATTTTGTGTTACCGCATGTTAGTAAAAGTTTGGTGAGAGAAACGATTCGCGCTTTTCAATCTTCGTGCTTTTCAGTCTGTTACAGCGTGATGAATGTGCTAGCTCCTATCTCATAACTTGCTTCTGAGCATGCGCGTCCCCCCCCCCCCCCCCTTGTTAACCACTTCAGACCTGGACCATATTGCTGGTCACTGACCAGGCCACTTTTTGCAATTCGGCACTGCGTCGCTTTAACTGACAATTGCGCGGTCGTGCGACGTGGCTTCCAAACAAAATTGGCGTCCTTTTTTTCACAAATAGAGCTTTCTTTTGGTGGTATTTGATCACCTCTGCGTTTTTTTTTTCTTTGTGCTATAAACAAAAATAGAGCGACAATTTTGAAAAAAATGCAATATTCTTTACTTTTTGCTATAATAAATATCCCCCAAAAATATATATAAAATTTTTTTTTTCCTCAGTTTAGGCCGATACGTATTCTTCTACATATTTTTGGTAAAAATCGCAATAAGCGTTTATCGATTGGTTTTTGCGCAAAATGTATAGCGTTTACAAAATAGGGGATAGTTTTATTGCATTTTTATAAAAATTTTTTTTTTTTTACTAGTAATGGCGGCTATCAGTGATTTTTTTCGTGACTGCGACATTATGGCGGACACATCGGACAATTTTGACACATTTTTGGGACCATGTCATTTTCACAGCAAAAAATTCTATAAAAATGCATTGTTTACTGTGGAAATTACAATTGCAGTTTGGGAGTTAACCACAGGGGGCGCTGAAGGGGTTAAGTGTGACCTCATATGTGTTTCTAACTGTAGGGGAGCGGGGCTGGACGTGTGACGTCATTGATTGCCTTTCCCTATCAATGACAGCGCCACTGTGAAGAACCGGGAAGGTGTGTTTACACACAGCTCTCCCCGTTCTTCAGCGTCGGGAAATGTCCGCGGGTCCCGCGGGCGCAGTCACTGAGCTTCAGACCATGTCGCGGCCACGCGCCCGCGACCCACAGGTAGGCATTTAACAATCACGTACAGGTACGTGATCGTGCCCAGCTATCGTCTGTGTGCAACTCCGACGGAGAAAAAACCCACGCATGCTCAGAATCAAGTCGACACATGCTCGGAAGCATTAAAATTCATTCATTTTTTACGTCACCGCGTTTTGCACGGTCGGAATTTGGTCTGACCGTGTGTATGCAAGACAGCTTGAACGGAATTCCGACGAAAAATTACATCGGATTTTAGGCCATCGGAAAATCCGATCGTGTGTGCGGGGCATTACTGTGCTGCCATGTCAGAAGGGCTTCAATTGGAAAAAGAGAGAGGGCTCGCACTATGCTATAGTAGAGTAATAACTCTATAAATAACCAAATGGGAGCACAAAAAATCCCCCCCTCCCAAAAAAAAACTACATATTTTATATTATAGAAAATATAATGTATTATAAAACATCCCAGACGCCCCCAATGATGCTCATATCATCACAGCCACCCCAATGTGGAGAATTATTCCCTTATAGGGCATCTATCTCTTGGAAGACTGACATTTTGAAATGGTGCAAAAAATATAAAATTATAGGAAAAGGAACATATAAAAAGTAGTTAACATTAGTACAGCTATAGATAATATAATACTAATAAGGAAGTTGCACTGACCACTTGTCTTTATTTATAGAATAAGCAGAAGATATATTGGGGGAATAACGAAATGAGTAGCATTTTCCAATCACTAAAAAGTATTTTCAATGTCTACAAACCCGAACCTTCAGGCACGCATTACATTCTGACTTTATATCGTCTTTGGATTTACCAGACACTCTGGATTGGATATAAATTAAATGTAATGTTTTTGGCTTCTCCTATAAACTATAGTTGCTGGTACTTCTTTTTCTTTTTTTTTTTTTTATATATACCGTATTTGCCGGCGTATAAGACGACCCCCTATTTTTCCAGGAAAAATTTGGGTTTTGGGATATACTCGCCATACAAGACTACCCCCTTCCTACTAGTCTTTCTGGAAGCTGAGGGGTAGCCGGAACAACCGCTAACAGAAACAACCGCTGACAGAAACAGGCTTTTTTCAAATATCACTGTGCCATTACATTACATGCCTCACTGTGCCATTACATTACATGCCTCACTGTGCCATTACATGCCTCACTGTGCCATTACATTACATGCCCCCACTGTGCCATTACATTACATTCCTCACTGTGCCATTACATTACATTCCTCACTGTGCCATTACATTACATGCCTCACTGTGCCATTACATTACATGCCTCACTGTGCCATTACATTACATGCCCCCACTGTGCCATTACATTACATTCCTCACTGTGCCATTACATTACATGCCTCACTGTGCCATTACATTACATGCCTCACTGTGCCATTACATTACATTACATGCCTCACTGTGCCATTACATTACATGCCTCACTGTGCCATTACATTACATGCCTCACTGTGCCATTACATTACATTACATGCCTCACTGTGCCATTACATGCCTCACTGTGCCATTACATTACATTACATGCCTCACTGTGCCATTACATTACATGCCTCACTGTGCCATTACATGCCTCACTGTGCCATTACATTACATGCCTCACTGTGCCATTACATTACATGCCTCACTGTGCCATTACATTACATTACATGCCTCACTGTGCCATTACATTACATGCCTCACTGTGCCATTACATTACATGCCTCACTGTGCCATTACATTACATGCCTCACTGTGCCATTACATTACATTCCTCACTGTGCCATTACATTACATGCCTCACTGTGCCATTACATTACATGCCTCACTGTGCCATTACATTACATTACATGCCTCACTGTGCCATTACATTACATGCCTCACTGTGCCATTACATTACATGCCTCACTGTGCCATTACATTACATTACATGCCTCACTGTGCCATTACATTACATGCCTCACTGTGCCATTACATTACATGCCTCACTGTGCCATTACATTACATTACATGCCTCACTGTGCCATTACATGCCTCACTGTGCCATTACATTACATTACATGCCTCACTGTGCCATTACATTACATTACATGCCTCACTGTGCCATTACATTACATGCCTCACTGTGCCATTACATGCCTCACTGTGCCATTACATTACATGCCTCACTGTGCCATTACATTACATGCCTCACTGTGCCATTACATTACATTACATGCCTCACTGTGCCATTACATGCCTCACTGTGCCATTACATTACATTACATGCCCCACTGTGCCATTACATTACATGCCTCCACTGTGCCATTACATGACTTGCCTCCACTGTGCCATCACTTGCCGCCACTGTGCCATCACTTGCCCCCCACTGTGCCATCACTTGCCCCCCACTGTGCCATCACTTGCCCCCCACTGTGCCATCACTTGCCCCCCACTGTGCCATCACTTGCCCCCACTGTGCCGGCCAAGACTATCTCTTTTTGCAGATTCTGGCTTCCAGGCTGCGGGCATCCATGATTCCGCCTATCACGGATGTCCTCTCGTCCGAGGATGAGAAGGCATCCGTGATAGGCGGATCACTGAACAGAGGCCCTGCTGGGAAAATTTGTGTTCCGCCTATCACGGAACAGTCTGAGGAGGAGGCGCGGCTTTTAAATCATGGATGCCCGCAGCCTGACGGAGACTGTCATTGGCGTATAAGACGACCCCCGACTTTGGATGCATTTTTTGGCATCCAAAAGGTCGTCTTATACGCCGGAAAATACGGTATTCTCTTTTTATTATTAGTGGTTGCTAATTCTAATGAAGCTTAATCATGAGGAATGTAATCCCGATTGTAATGGACATGGCCACTTTTTGCAAATTTTTGTGTGACATGTAGGCTCCTGCTTAACCTCCCTGGCGGTATGATTCTCTCAGAAAAAACATGCTAAAAGCGGTACCATTATTTGCAAGGAAATTTGGCGTTTTATATTGTAGGTCTGTAATTTTTAGAAATAACTCACTTAAATCTGACCAAACAAGATTCTAATAGGCATCCCGGGTATGACATTTTTTTAAAAACAAAATTATAAATTATAATATAATAAATAATTATAAATAATTATAACAAGTAATAATATAATTATAATAAAAATTATTCAATAATGTAATCAAATCAAAATCACTGAAATTTGCTCAGTTGCAGAATTGTTGCTGTCATTATTTTTTTTTTTTTTATGACGAATTTCCCCACAAATCGCTATCGCACAATTCTGCAAGTGATTATAATTTATTATCGCTGTTTTTTAGCTGATCTAAAACTATTTTTGACATAAAGGGACACTTTTGGTTGCTATGGACAATCTACAGTTTGCAGGGAGAAAGAAACGTTTTTATTATATAAAATGACATGTAGGACACTGGGCAGACCACTAGGGACAAGGGGGGTGTGTTTTTTTACATACAGTACTGTAATCTATAAGATTACAGTATACTGTATGTAAGGTGTTTGTTTACTTTTTTGAATTTGGCGCCGTTCTCCGTCCCCGTGCGTCGTAACGTCGCAGGGAACGGAGATCGGCGTCACACGGAGGCACTGTGTGAATCGAGCGAGGTCCCGCTCGCTCACACAGCGGGGTGGCATCGCTGGATCCAGGGACAAGGTAAGTAACTTTGCCTGTGGATCTAGCGAGGCGAGCCCGAGTCTGACTCGGGGTTACCGATCGTAGCAGGAAAATCTAACCCCGAGTCAGACTCGGGAAGACCGCCAGGCAGGTTAACTTAACTTTTATTATTTTGTTTGGGCCACCCTGGTGGTCCAGGGTGGGCTTCCCTGGTGGTCCAGTGTGGCGATCCGAGGGGGGGCTGCGCTGATAAACAATCAGCGCGAACCCCCCCTGTCAGGAGAGCCGCCGATCGTCTCTCCTTTACTCGCGTCTGTCAGACGCGAGTGAGGAAGAGCCATCAACGGCTCTTCCTGTTTACATCGTGAGCAGCCGTGTGGACACGGCTGATCACGTGGTAAAGAGTCTCCGCCGGAGACTCTTTACCGAGATCGGAGATGCAGGGTGTCAGACTGACACCCCGCATCACCGATCGCGGCGGTGCGCGCGGCATGAAATCCTGCAGGACGTTCTGGAACGTCCAGTCAGGATTTCAAAACCACTTCCCGAACGTAAATCGGCTATAGGCCGGGCAGGAAGTGGTTAATGGACTCACAGAGATGCAGGGGGAGAAAGGTTCCCAAGGAAAACTTCAGGTACAATCTCATGCCGCGTACACACGGTCGTTTTTTGTCTTGGAAAAAAAACGTTGTTTTTTATCATGAAAAAAAACGAAGTTTTTCAAACTTCATTTTAAAAAACGACGTTGCCCACACACCATAATTTTTTCAAAAAGCTCTAGCAAAGCGCGGTTACGTACAGCGCGTACGACGTCACTCTTTTCCATTCAAGCTCGCGTCATAACTTGCTTCTGAGCATGCGCGGGTTTAAAAACGTAGTTTTAAACGTCGTTTTAGCCTACACACGGTCATTTTTTATGACACAAAAAACGACATTTTGAAAAACGACATAAAAAATTGAAGCATGTTCGAATTTTTTTTTGGTCGTTTTTTAGAAGACAAAAAAAAAGAAATATATGAACAAGAAAAGCAAATAAAGCAATAGAGATACACTAATGATACAAAACCAAAACTAGAGACGCTAAGGGCTGGCAAACAGAACATGAGCGTATAAACGCATACTCTATGAGGTTGGAGTCTGAAGTGTATTAAAAAAAAAAAAAGTGAAAAAAAAAATAGCCACAACGCACCATATCATTAAAGGGGTTGTAAATATTTTTTTTTTTTAATCTTAATAGCTTCCTTTACCTTACTGCAGTCCTGGTTTCATGTCCTCATTGTTCGTTTTCGCTCTGATGTTGCTGTAATTCCTCTCTGTTCTGAACAGTCTGTTTCCTGATGAAAAAAGTCATGGGAACTTTCTCTCTGTGGTCACTCATCAAACAGGTGTGATTACTGTTGGCTAGATTCAGGTAGCTTTACGCCAGCGTATCAGTAGATACGTCAACGTAACTCTGAATCTACGCCGTCCTAAATTTAAGCGTATTCTGGAAATCAGATACGCTTAAATTAGGCTAAGATATGAGCGGCGTAAGTCTCCTACGCCGTTGTATCTTAGGGTGCAATATTTACGCTGGCCGCTAGGTGGCGCTTCCGTTGAGTTCGGCGTAGAATATGCAAATGACTAGATACGCCGATTCAGGCGACGCTAGGTGGCGTTCCTGTCGTAATCCGCGTCGAGTATGCAAATTAGCTATTTCCGACGATCCACGAACGTACGACCGGCCGTCGCATTTTTTTACGTCGTTTCCGTTCGGCTTTTTCCGGCGTAAAGTTAAAGCTGCTATATGGTGGCATACTCAATGTTAAGTATGGCCGTCGTTCCCGCGTCTAATTTTGAAAATGTTACGTTGTTTGCGTAAGTCGTCCGTGAATGGTGCTGGACGCCATTTACGTTCACGTTGAAAACGATGATGTCCTTGCGACGTCATTTGGAGCAATGCACCCTGGGAGTTTTTTCGGACGGCGCATGCGCTGTTCGTTCGGCGCGGGGACGCGCTTCATTTAAATGAAACACGCCCCCTACCCGCCCAATTTGAATTACGCCGCGAGAGATACACTACGCCGCCATAACTCATGGCGCAAATTAGTTGAGGATTCAAACCAAAGCCAAGTAAGTTACAGCGGCGTAGCGTATCTTACATCTGCGCCGGTTGCAGTGTATGTATGTGGATCTGCCCCTATGTCTCTATACCCTGTAAACAGTCATTTCAGCAAAAAAAAAATATATATTTACAACTCCTTTAAGTTATACAGCAAGATGAGGCATACCAATAAACATAAAAAATATAACCACAAAGAAGCGGAGTTGTGAGGCATAAAGCTAGCACTCAACCCAGTGCAGTAAGCATAAAACAAGTTGGCGTAAACTTGTAAAAAGAGAAAACATAATAGCAAAACTATATAAAAAGTATATAACTTTATAAAGTTCTAGAAAAGTTAATATATAAAAAGTACCCTTGCTTGTACAAAAAGGGGTTCAGGAAGTCATAACTCATTGGGGTAAATGGTAATAAATGGTTGCTTTTTGGTTGAATATCACTTTAAGAAGTGGCCTGCAGAAGCTACAAAATGTCTTAAATCAGTCCAATGGATTGTGACGAACTATTAACGGCCATCTATTGGATTCTTTCTTTATTGGGCTGCATATGCCGAGAGGTTTTGGATTTTTTTATTTTCGTCCCCCGGCTTTGGTTTTTAGTTGTGAAATTGTATCATGTCTTGTGTGTCACTCTGACCTTTGGAATGAATTCTTGAATTAAAACGATGACAAAACCACGTCGGATGTCTGCTCGGCTCTAAGCACCAGCTACAGTGCCGACCACATCTTAAGGCGGGGGCGTGTGGTGCGGTGGTGGTTACAATATGAAGTAGTCAGGTCCTAGCACCCAGTCATAAGCCTGGCTCTTGTGTAGGAGTTGGTCTAATTATGGGGTTCTGTATTTGGTGAATTGTGCTGGGCTGCTGCTGTCTCTTGCTGGGGACCTAATCTGTGCTGGGCTGCTGGTGTCACTTGCTGGGGGCCTAGTTTGTGCTGGGCTGCTGTCACTTACTGGGGACCTAGTTTGTGCTGGGCTGCTGTCACTTGCTGGGTACCAAGTCTGTGCTGGGCTGCTGGTGTCACTTACTGGAGACCTAGTCTGTGATGGGCACCTGGTGTCCCTTGCTGGAGACCTAGTTTGTGCTGGGCTGCTGGTGTCCCTTGCTGAAGACCTAGTCTGTGATAGGCAGCTGGTGTCCCTTGCTGGAGACCTAGTTTGTGCTGGGCTGCTGGTGTTCCTTGCTGGAGACCTAGCCTGTGCTGGGCTGCTGTCACTTGCTGGGGGCCAAGTCTGTGCTGGGCTGCTGGTGTCCCTTGATGGAGATCTAGCCTGTACTAGGCTGCTGGAGACCTAGTCTGTGCTGGGCTGCTGGTGTCCCTTGCTGGAGACCTAGCCTGTACTGGGCTGCTGGAGACCTAGTCTGTGCTGGGCTGCTGGTGTCCCTTGCTGGAAACCTAGCCTGTACTGGGCTGTTGGTGTCCCTTGCTGGAGACCTAGCCTGTACTGGGCTGCTGGAGACCTAGTCTGTGCTGGGCTGCTGGTGTCCCTTGCTGGAGACCTAGCCTATACTGGGCTGCTGGTGTCCCTTGCTGGAGACCTAGCCTGTACTGGGCTGCTGGAGACCTAGTCTGTGCTGGGCTGCTGGTGTCCCTTGCTGGAGACCTAGCCTGTACTGGGCTGCTGGTGTCCCTTGCTGGAGACCTAGCCTATACTGGGCTGCTGGTGTCCCTTGCTGGAGACCTAGTCTGTGCTGGGCTGCTGTCACTTGCTGTGGGCCAAGTCTGTGCTGGGCTGCTGGTGTCACTTGCTGGAGACCTAGGCTGCTGGTGTCACTTGCTGGGGACCTAGTCTGTGCTGGGCTGCTGGTGTCCCTTGCTGGAGACCTAGTCTGTGCTGGGCTGCTGGTGTCCCTTGCTGGAGACCTAGTCTGTGCTGGGCTGCTGTCACTTGCTGTGGGCCAAGTCTGTGCTGGGCTGCTGGTGTCCCTTGCTGGAGACCTAGTCTGTGCTGGGCTGCTGTCACTTGCTGGGGGCCAAGTCTGTGCTGGGCTGCTGGTGTCCCTTGATGGAGATCTAGCCTGTACTAGGCTGCTGGAGACCTAGTCTGTGCTGGGCTGCTGGTGTCCCTTGCTGGAGACCTAGCCTGTACTGGGCTGCTGGAGACCTAGTCTGTGCTGGGCTGCTGGTGTCCCTTGCTGGAGACCTAGCCTGTACTGGGCTGCTGGTGTCCCTTGCTGGAGACCTAGCCTATACTGGGCTGCTGGTGTCCCTTGCTGGAGACCTAGTCTGTGCTGGGCTGCTGTCACTTGCTGTGGGCCAAGTCTGTGCTGGGCTGCTGGTGTCACTTGCTGGAGACCTAGTCTGTGCTGGGCTGCTGGTGTCACTTGCTGGGGACCTAGTCTGTGCTGGGCTGCTGGTGTCCCTTGCTGGAGACCTAGTCTGTGCTGGGCTGCTGGTGTCCCTTGCTGGAGACCTAGTCTGTGCTGGGCTGCTGGTGTCCCTTGCTGGAGACCTAGTCTGTGCTGGGCTGCTGGTGTCCCTTGCTGGAGACCTAGTCTGTGCTGGGCTGCTGGTGTCCCTTGCTGGAGACCTAGTCTGTGCTGGGCTGCTGGTGTCCCTTGCTGGAGACCTAGTCTGTGCTGGGCTGCTGGTGTCCCTTGCTGGAGACCTAGTCTGTGCTGGGCTGCTGGTGTCCCTTGCTGGAGACCTAGTCTGTGTTGGGCTGCTGGTGCTGCTGCTTTATTTAGCACCCATGTAACACCCTCCTCCCTGATTTTGAATTAGACAAATTAGGTCATTGGCACTATTATGAAATCATTTACGCACAATTCTTCATCTCTGCTAATTAGGCAAATGTGTTTAAGTGATTGTAAAGGATAACCTTTTATTTTTTTAACATGCTCTTTTTTAGGCTGCATTCACATTGTAACGCCGCGTATTTTGCCGCGATTTGTTTACTTTTTTTTTTTTTACAAATAATTTCCATTGATGTCTATGCCGAACGCCAATGCCACCTGAAAAAAAGGGTCCGGGACTTGTTTTCAGCTGGCAGGCGTACGGAGTTTCGGTGTTCGGCGTGAGATGTGAACCATCTCATAGACTTCAATGGAAATTCGCCCCTCCAGCGGCACGAGCGTCGCGCTTCAGGCGTATATACTCCGAGGTGTGAATGCAGCCTAACACAGGGCAGCCCTGATTATCCTCTTTTTGGGGTCCCCCACCAGCGCGCCTGGCTCTTCTCCCCCGCTGATTGCCCACCATAGCAAGCCGCTTGTAATGGGGGCACTTGTGCGTGCTCATGCCCAAGCCAACGCTGTGTGTCTATAGAAACACAGAGCGTGGTGCGACTCAGGCCAACCCCTTGCTCCCTCACTGGCTCTGAATGTCAGCAGCGGGAGCCAACAGTAATATCTAGCAAACAATAAAGATTTTAACGTGTGCAAAAAATTAAGTAACTGCCCCGTAGGCAAGCAGTATTAGAATTAGATCTATTATCTGTAATTATAAACATCTGCAAGTATATTATATAGCCTTGTTGGTTATACCTTTAAAATCTTCCTAAGCTTTGACCTTCTCGAGATATTTTGTCGCAGCTCATGCTACATGTACATGCTCATTTTATCATGGCTGTGCCATAAATTCCAATTTGCCTTGCCTTGGGTGACTTAGGCTGGCCCTAAATGGGTAGAATTTTGGTTGAAACTTCTTAGGAAAAGAAGGTTCTAAGAAAGCTTTTCTAATCATTAGTGGAGTCAAATCATTGTTCATTTTCGACTGCAGTGAAGGGAAAATTCGAAGGAGCAGGATGGAACAAACAAATTTCTACAGTCTACAGTACCTGTCGCCGAGAATGTGTTTCCAGCACAACGGCATCGCGCTGATTCTCGGCGACATGGTGCAGACATCTCGCACTCGCTGGAATAAGAAAAGCACATTCCAGCGAGCGCGTCATAGAAGCGACGGGGATCCGACTTGGATTCCCGC
Organism: Rana temporaria; assembly: GCF_905171775.1. Taxonomy (NCBI): domain Eukaryota; kingdom Metazoa; phylum Chordata; class Amphibia; order Anura; family Ranidae; genus Rana; species Rana temporaria. Next base: position 655,010,120 of record NC_053489.1, on the reverse strand, counting down.
CAATTCCAGCCGCAGCGTTTGGTATGAATCATGAGGGGGAACTCCACGCCAAATTAAAGGGGGCTCCCAGATTCCGATAAGCCCCCCGCCCGCAGACCCCGACAACCAACGGCCAGGGTTGTCGGGAAGAGGCCCTGTCCTTATCAACATGGGGGGGGGGTGCTCTGGGGCAGGGGGGAGCCCTGCGGCCCCCCCACCCCAAAGTACACTGTCCCCATGTTGATAAGGACAGGGCTTATTCCCGACAACCCTGGCCGTTGGTTGTCGGGGTCTGCGGGTGGGGGGCTTATCGGAATCTGGGAGCCCCCTTTAATAAGGGGGTCCCCAGATACCATCCCCCCACCCTAGGTGAATAAGTATGGGGGGTACATCGTACCCCTACCCATTCACCTGGAGGAAAAGTGTCAATAAAATAAACACACAACACAGGGTTTTAAAATAATTTATTAGTCAGCCTAGGGGGGTCTTCTCCGCTCTCCGGGGGTCTTCTCCGCTCTCCGGGGTCTTCTCCGCTCTCCGGGGGATCTTCTTCCACCTTCTACGCTCTCCGCTGTCGTCTCGGCGCTCCCTGGTCCTTCTCCCGCTCACTCTCTAGTGCCTTCTTCGGGGCTGGCCACCGCTATCTTCTTTGAAGCTCTCTTACTAGCGGCCCAGTCTTCTTTGCCACCTTCTTCTTTTCTTCTTATGTTGACTCGCCGCTTCCTCCCGCTGTAATGCCGGGTGTGCGAGGCGGCTGCGATTTATATAGGCCTCTTATGACGTCACAGTCCCAGCATGCTCCGTGGGTCCCGGAGCATGCTGGGACTGTGACGTCATAAGAGGCCTATATAAATCGCCGCCGCCTCGCACACCCGGCATTACATCGGGAGGAAGCGTCTAGTCAATATAAGAAGAAAAGTAGGCAGAAGGCGGCAAAGAAGACCGGGCTGGCCGCCGCTAGTAAGAGAGCTTCAAAGAAGATAGCGGCGGCGGCCAGCCCCGAAGAAGGCACCGGAGAGCGAGCGGGAGAAGAACCGGGGAGCGCTGAGACAACAGCGGAGAGCGGAGAAGATGGAAGAAGACCCCTCGGAGAGCGGAGAAGACCCCCAGAGCTGACTAATAAATGATTTTAAAACCCTGTGTTGTGTGTTTATTTTATTGACACTTTTCCTCCAGGTGAATGGTTAGGGGTACGATGTACTCCCCATACTCATTCACCTAGGGTGGGGGGCCGGTATCCGGGAGCCCCCTTATTAAAGGGGGCTCCCATATTCCGATAAGCCCCCCCCGCCCGCAGACCCCGACAAACAACGGCCAGCGTTGTCGGGAAAAGGCCCTATCCTTATCAACATGGGGACAGGGTACTTTGGGGTGGGGGGGGCCGCAGGGCACCCCCTGCCCCAGGACACCCACCCCCCCCATGTTGAGGGCATGCGACCAGCTGTTTTTTCGGCGTAGGGGTCCTCCTTACAATCCATACCAGACCTAAGGGCCTGGGGGGGAACCCATGCCGTTTTTTAATTTAAAAGTTGGCGTGGAGTTCCCCCTCATGATTCATACCAAACGCTGCGGCTAGAATTGGCAGGAGTCCAAGTCGGATCCCCGACACTTCTATGACGGCTTTTTCCCATCGTGGCGAGCCGGCTCGGCGCTGGCTCCCGCAACGGGGCTCGTAGGTGGTCAATCTGGCCGAGAAAGGGAGCAAGATTGACACAATAGCGCGGTCACCTACTGTATGTGGTTTTCATTCAGTCAAGTTCATTCACTCCAAAGTCAAATGTTAAAAGCAAACTAAATCTTTCGAGTGACATTCAAATGTTCTGAGGATCTTCGTAAGGATTTTGACTTTAGGTGAAAAGCAGAATTAGGGAAATGAAGAAAAAAGAACCTCCATAATACCCCTTGCTTTGGCAATAGAGGGGGACAAAAAAAAAAAAAGGAAGTAAGCTCCATTATAACATTATGATGGGTGTTGAGCAGCCATTGTCAACCAGGTTTCCTCCAGAGATTGCTATGAGCTATAGCTGAATGACCTCACATTTGATGGCATACAGTGCCTTGAAAAAGCGATAAAACGCCTTAAGGCCGGACACGCGCGTTTCAAATTTTGGCCGGCGCTACAGGAACCGGCCGAGATTCGGACTGTTAATGGGAAGTCAATCGATCGATTTTGGGTTTTCACTAGCTGTAAGCCGTAATCATCAACATTTTTAGAAGAAATGCTTGAAATATATCACTCTGTGTGTAACGTATCTATATAAAATATATGTTTCACTTTTTAACCTCTTAAGGACCCCTTCACGCCGATATACGTCGGCAGAATTGCACGGCTGGGCACAATCACGTAGCTGTACGTGTCTCTTAAAGCCCAGCCGTGGGGTCGCGAGCGCACCGGCGGCGGCACGCTCGCAACCCGGTCCTAAGCTCCGTGACTGCGCCCGTGGGACCCGATCGCCGCCGGTGTCCCGCGATCGGTCACCGGAGCTGAAGCACGGGGAGAGGTGTGTGTAAACACACCTTCCCTGTTCTTCACTGTGGCAGTGTCATTGATCGTCTGTTCCCTGATTATAGGGAAAGACGATCAATGACGTCCAGCCCCGCCCCCCTACAGTTAGAAACACATATGAGGTTACACTTAACCCCTACAGCCCCCTTGTGGTTAACTCCTAAACTGCAATTGTCATTTTCACAGTAAACAGTGCATTTTTATAGCACTTTTTGCTGTGAAAATGAGTGGTCCCAAAAATGTGTAAAAATTGTCCGATGTGTCCGCCATAATGTCGCAGTCACGAAAAAAATCGCTGATCGCCGCCATTAGTAGTAAAAAAAAATTATTAATAAAAATGCATTAAAACTATCCCCTATTTTGTAAACGCTATAAATTCTGCGGAAACCAATTGATAAACGCTTATTGCGATTTTTTTTTACCAAAAATATGTAGAATACGTATCGGCCTAAACTGAGGACATTTTTTTTTTATATATATATATTTTTGGGGGATATTTATTATAGCAAAAAGTAAAAAATATTGCATTTTTTTTTTCAAAATTGTCGCTCTATTTTTGTTTATAGCACAAAAAATAAAAACCACAGAGGTGATCAAATACCACCAAAAGAAAGCTCTATTTATGGGAAAAAAGGACGCCAATTTTATTTGGGAGCCACGTCACACGACCGCGCAATTGTCAGTTAAAACGACGCAGTGCCGAATCGCAAAAAGGGGCAAGGTCCTTAACCTGCATAATGATCCGGGGCTTAAGTGGTTAAATTGAATTACTGAAATAAATTAACTTTATGGTAATATTGTCATTTTATGAGATGCACCTGTATTGTCCTGTGTTTTTATGTATTCAAACTATGTCTTTATTTACTTATAATTATAATATGTAGAGGAAGACGTATTTCTCATGACATAATCCACTTCTACTTCCTATGTATTGGTGATACACATTGGTACGTTGGTAGCAGGTCCTAATGTGTTTCTTTTTTTTCTTCTGCAGACACGTAGTTTCCTTACAGAGTTTATCAACTACATCAAGGTGAGTGACCAATCCCAGCAGTTTTTAACCATTTAAAAAAAAAAAAATAGTTTTGATCCTGTTTTTGGATTTCACAGGAAAATATAACATAGTTCAGCACAGCAATGATGTTGATACAAAGACCTAATAAAATGATCCACCAGAATAAAATAATGTTGGTTAGAGACAGAGGACTATACATGGCAAATGTGTGTTATAAGGCTCCATGTACACCGGGCTTAAAAAAACATCTGTTCTCTCAAGAGAACTTTGTACAAAGTTTAGACGAGTTTAGGAGAGTTTAACGTTTTTTCTGCCTCCAAGTTCCAAACTCGAACAAGAAGTTTTTTTTTTTTCTGCTTCTAAACGTCATATCTAAACTCAAAATATGCCTCTTAACGTCCTAATATGTGCATGGACACATATGATAACATTGAGCTGCTTTTACAGTAAAGCTGCACGACTCTGGCTAAGATGAGAATCACAATTTTTTTGCTTGAAGATAGATCACAATTCTCACGGCGTAACATCGTCTTACACATTAAATAAAAAAATTGGTCTAACTTTCCAGTTTAGTTTTTTTTTTTTATTCATTGAAAAAAAATTTTTTTTTCAAAAAATTGCATTTGAAAGACCACTGTGCAAATACAGTGTGACATAAAAAATTGCCATTTTATTCCCTAAGGTCTCTGCTAAAAATATACATATATATTTTTAGCTTTTTTTTATTTTTAGCTATTTTTTAATCGCGATTAATTGTGCAGCTCTATTCTACAGGCAGAACACAAAACTCCTGTAGAAGCAAAACATTTTTTAAGCCAGTGTGCATGGAGCCTAAAGCGCTTCCAGAGGAGGAAGCAGGGAGATGTGGATGGAAAAACCCACAAGGGTCGTCATCAGCCCAAGGGGGTCTGTGCTTGGCCAAGATAGTCAGCATAACAGCAGATAAGAACAAATAACAAAAGCCTATAACAACTAGGAGCACTGGGTCAGTAAAGCTTCTGAGCGGTCAAGGGCTGAAGAAATGATGGGGTCAACCATTGCAGGGAAGGCATTGAGTTGGTGAGGTCAGTCTGAAAAATGGAAGGAAGACAAAAGAGCAGATACCTGTGAATAAGGTAGGGTCTGTTCTATGAAGGCTTGCCACCTGGAGATGAAGCGCTTGATGGCGATGGTTTCGGGTTTCTATGAGCTACTAGTAGGCAGATGTAAATCCAGTGGGAACAAAAAATAAGTCCCAATGTGGTGGCCAAACAGCGTAAGGATAGGATCCTCGGAGTATCGACAGTGAAGACAGAGGCTACTTGATGGCAATAGTCAGAGTTGAGTGGGTGTATCCAGAAACGATGCACAAGAGAGGGCCTGGACATGCCCTTACAGTACCGGAAATATAGACTATTTTAGTGGGATTGTTTTGGTACCAGACATGAATCACGTATTTTTTTCTCCTTATAAAATATAGATTTTGGCTAATGAACTGTACAAGCTTTGCAAATTAAAGCGGACCCTCAATCTTTTTCTAAAGTTGTTCTCCTCTGCCCAAAAATAACAGATTTTATTTTTTTTGTCATAAAGTTCAGGTCCATTCTTGACATACACTAAGCCAAGGGTGTCAAACTTTTCTTGTGGGCCACATCAGCATTATGGTTGCCCTCAAAGGGCTAGTTGTATCAGCACCCCACCCCCCTTACATCAGGTGTCAAGAGCCCCCCACCATCAGAAGTCAAGCATCCCCCCCAACTATCCCTTACATCAGTGCACCCCCTTACATCAGGTGTCAAAAGCCCCCCCCCCCCCCACCATCAGAAGTCAAGCATCCACCCCACTATCCCTTACATCAGTGCACCCCCTTACATCAGGCATCAAAAGCCCTCCACCATCAGAAGTCAAGCATCCCCCCAACTATCCCTTACATCAGTGCACCCCCTTACATCGGGTGTCAAAAGCCCCCCACCATCAGAAGTCAAGCATCCTCCCAACTATCCCTTACATCAGTGCACCCCCTTACATCAGGTGTCAAAAGCCCCCCACTATCAGAAGTCAAGCATCCCCCAACTATCCCTTACATCGGTACATCCCCTTACATCAGGTGTCAAAAGCCCCCCCACCATCAGAAGTCAAGCATCCACCCCAACTATCCCTTACATCGGTGCACCCCCTTACATAAGGTGTCAAAAGCCCCCCACCATCAGAAGTCAAGCATCCATCCCAACTATCCCTTACATCAGTGCACCCCCTGACATCAGTTGTCAAAAGCCCCCCACCATCAGACGTCAAGCATCCCCAAACTTTCCCTTACATCAGTGCATCCCCTTTCATCAGGTGTCAAAAGCCCCCCACCATCAGAAGTCAAGCACCCCCCCCCCTATCCCTTACATCAGTGCACCCCCTTGCCTTGTGCTGCTGCCAGGAGGGCTGAACAGAGACGTGCAGAAGTGGAGGAGTCCTGTCCTCTCTGCTGCTGACTTCTGAGACCAGGTGAGGGCAGAGACAAGGGGGGTACGAGGGCCACATAAAATGACCTGGAGGGCCGGATTAGGCCCGCGGGTCTTGTGTTTGACACCTGTGCACTAATCTGTAGATCCATCTTACTCTATTCTTTGCAAAGATGAGTAAGTTTACACTCTACAACCATCTTGGTGGGCCTCATTACTGTGCCATGATGGTGTATCTCTACTGACAAGCAGCCAGGTATAAAGTGAAGAGAAGTCTGATGGTAGCAAAGGGAAAGAGCGGTTAGTGGAGGGAGGACTTGTGTCTGTTTTTAGAGACAACCTAGAGGGAAGCCAGTGACATCTGACTGTAGATACTCTTCATTGGGTGGAGAGGTGACCTCCTGCCATTAGGTTCCTCTTGATCGTATCCAGCTTGCCGTTCCCTTTCCCCATGGTAATTACTGTTCCATTGAAGATCCTACAAGATGATGAGGACTTGTTGGCTGGTCCAGCTCTGAGAACTGAATTCCATGGACTGTTATATTTCACAACCTGCGGTCCGTAGAGGTCAGTTCTCCAGCTTGGCTGTCGCCCACCACAACACTACGAAGAAGACGACGTCTCCCGTTACTGTCCTGCCTCTTCTCCGGTCTGGTGCTCCTCTGTATTCCAAACACTCATATTTTACGCAAGGTTTTTTTTTTTTTTTCATAAATAAACCTTAAAAAAAAAAAAAAACACACCTAAATGAATTGCATAACATGACTTGGGGAAAACTACATCTTCATAGGTACAGTGCCCGTAGACGTGGCATCGGCGTAGTTTTGGAAATACTACAATTTGTTTTAAATCAAATTTGCATTTGATGGTGTGGCACAAGACACTACAGTGTGGGGGGATGTGATGTGAAGTAGAAAGAAGGGAAGCGCAAACTACAGTTGTAGGGGTAGGTGATGTGAGGGGGGTGGGCACAGGCCACTGCTATGGGAGAGGGCACAGGACATTGCAATGGGAGGGGGCACAGGCCACTGCTATGGGAGGGGGCACATGCCACTGCTATGGGAGGGGGCACAGGCCACTGCTATGGGAGAGGGCACAGGACATTGCAATGGGAGGGGGCACAGGCCACTGCTATGGGAGGGGCCACAGGACACTACAGTGTGGGGGGATGTGATGTGTAGTGGAAAGAGGGGAAGCGCACTCTACTGTTGTAGGGGTAGGTGATGTGAGGGGGGGGGGCACAGGACACTGCTATAGGAGAGGGCACAGGACATTGCAATGGGAGGGGGCACAGGCCACTGCTATGGGAGGAGGGCACAGGACACTGCTATGGGAGGAGGGCACAGGACACTGCTATGGGAGGGGGCACAGGCCACTGCTATGGTAGGGGGCACAGGCCACTGCTATGGGAGGGGGCACAGGACACTGCTATGGGAGGGGGGCACAGGACACTGCTATGGGAGGGGGCACGGGACACTGCTATGGGAGGGGGCACAGGACACTGCTATGGGAGGGGGCACAGGACAATACAGTGTGGGGGGATGTGATGTGAAGTGGAAAGAGGGGAAGCCCACACTACAGTTGTAGGGGTAGGTGATGTGAGGGGGGGGCACAGGCCACTGCTATGGGAGGGGGCACAGGCCACTGCTTTGGGTGGGGGCACAGGACACTGCTATGGGTGGGGGCACATGACAATACAGTGTGGGGGGGAATGTGATGTGAAGTGGAAAGAGGGGAAGCGCACACTGCAGTTGTAGGGGTTGGTGATGTGAAGGGGGGGCACAGGACACTGCTATGTCCTGAGGACACTACTGTGGGGGTAGGGAGGGGCACGGGGCACTGTGCTGTTTTTTTTGGACCTAATTGTTATTTTTTTAAAGGGTGCCCCCCCCCCCCCCCCCCAATTTCCTCCGTGTTGTCTAGGTAGATCTTAACCTCTGAAAGGTTGCCTTCCCCTGCTGTAGATGCTTGCCATTCTAGATAGAGGTTGTAATTGGTGATTTTAGGATTTCTATGCCTTCTTTGCCTTGTAATCTGTCCATTTGGCCATGCCAATACATGAGGCTGGATTCCTGCTATCTTTTCTTATATCTTTCCTATTAGCGCCACCATGTGGTCCATTTCCATAAAGCTATGGCAATACCTACCTGTGGTTGTGTGTTTTTGCTGCTGCTAAGTTTAAGGTTTTGTCTTGTAGGCTTCAAAGGTGGTTATTCTGGAAGAACTGGGGGCTAATTTTGGTCTGCGAGCTCAGGTAATATGGACATATGTGTATATTCTATTATCCAATCCTGACTGTGTGCTTCTGTGACTTCTCAATAAATGCTTTACCCTTTAAATCCTGTTGCTCTGCTTTAAACTGCATTTTCCATCATGTCTTTTTATTTGTGTATTTTTTTTTTTTCAAATAACAATGCTGCCCGCTCTAACCCCTTGATCCTTACACTAGCGCTGCACCTGCCTGCATTACACATGGGTGTGGGGCGCTTTCAGATGATGGGTTTTATACGTCGTGCTGCGGCCATAGCATGTGTACACCCCCACCCGCTGCCATTGCCGCTAAACAGGGTCGCATTTTAGGGGCGGTAAATGTGTGACTCAACCCCGGGGGTTTTCAGCCTCCCCGAGCTCACGTGTGAATGAGCAACAGGAACGCCACAAGCTGAGGTGCAAATAATAATCTTTCTTATTTAAAATAGCCATCAGGAACAATTTCTAATCTGACACGTTTGCACCAGGCAGAGTGCAGTTCTAAGCTGAGGCTTTTAGCACCGGGCACTGCACAGTTCTACTGACGCGTTTAGCACTAGGCACAGCGCAGTTCTAAGCTGACACACTTGGCACCAGGCACGGCACAGTTCCCGCTGATGCGTTTAGCACCAGGCACAGTGCAGTTCTAAGCTGACACGTTTGCACCAGACACAGTGCAGTTCTAAGCCGACGCTTTTAGCACCAGGCCCAGCACAGTTCTACTCATGCATTTAGCACCAGGCACAGCGCAGTTCTACTGACGCATTTAGCACAAGGCACAGCGCAGTTTTACTAACACGTTCAGCGCCAGGCATATCGCAGTTCTACTGGTGCGTTTAGCGCCAGGCATAGCGCAGTTCTACTGATGCGTTTAACACCAGGCACAGCACATGTTTAGTACCAGGCACAGCGCAGTTCTATACTGACACATTAAGCACCAGACACAGCACAGTTCTAATCTGACATGTTTAGTACCAGGCACAGCGCAGTTCTATACTGACACATTTAGCACCAGACACAGCACAGTTCTAATCTGACATGTTTAGTACCAGGCACAGCGCAGTTCTTTCTGACGCATTTAGCACCAGGCACAGCGCAGTTCTATGCTGACGCATTTAGTACCAAGCGCATCGCAGTTCTATTCTGACATGTTTAGTATAAGGCATAGCGCAGTTCTTGCTGACACATTTAGCAGCAGACACAGCACAGTTCTATTCTGACATGTTTAGTACTAGGCACAGCACAGTTCTTTCTAACGCATTTAGCACCAGGCACAGCTCAGTTCTATTATGACGCATTTAGTACCAAGAATCGCATAGTTTTATTCTGATGCATTTAGTACCAAGCACAGCGCAGTTCTATTCTGACATGTTTAGTACCAGGCACAGCACAGTTCTATGCCGACGCATTTAGCACCAGGCACAGCACAGTTCTATACTGATACATTTAGCACCAGGCACATCACAGTGCTAATCTGATACATTTAGTACCAGGCACGGCTCAGTTCTATTCTGACATGTTTAGTACCAGGCACAGCACAGTTCTATTCTGATACATTTAGTACCAAGCACAGCACAGTTCTATTCTGACATGTTTAGTACCAGGCACAGCACAGTTCTATTCTGATACATTTAGTACCAGGCACAGCACAGTTCTCTTTTGACACGTTTAGTACCAGACACAGCACTTTTTCCAAAAGAGGAAGTACTGTGCCTCGCCTGAAACAAATAGAACACAGAATAGAGTTTGTTCCTGCTGGCTATTTTATTAAGGGAAGAATATTATCTTATTATTTTGCATCTCGGTGCGCCTGTTGTTGGCACAGTTGATTGCTTGGTGGAGATGAGCCGAACAACTCCTGAGATGTTACTATGGAGTGTGGAGTTGGATGTGGTGTGTTTAGTCTGATCTCTCTGCTTCCATTATTCTTGTCTTACCAGGACGCCATCAGCAGAATACAAGATCTATTGGCTGACGGCTCTATCACAGGTCAGTAAACCCTCCTAGTAATATACACCTAAACACTTGTTACTGCAGTCACTAGAAAAATGAGAAATACATGAATAAAAGTCCTTTCTCCCAGCCGAAGCTGCATTAGATTCATTGGTGCACAGGTGAGACATCCGGGGTCTAACAGTAATAAAAGAGAACCTGTCACCAAAAAAATCATCACTTTTTGCCCCCTATGTGATGGGGGTGCCTACACACAAAAACATTGATTCTAATACATGTTGCATATCGTCAATCACACCGGAGTAAGAGCAATGATTATAGCACCAGACCTCCTCCGTAACACTAAACTGATGACCTATAGGGGGCTTTAAAATGTCACCTATAGGAAATATAGGGTACTGAAGCTTGTTGCCATTTCACAAGCACATGCAAATTTAAGGTTTAACATGTTGGGTATCTAAACCTCGTCTTTTATTTTTTACCAAACAATTGGTAAATGTATTGTGTTTTAGTGTCTTTTTTTTACTAAAATGTTGTGTTTTCTAAACCTTTGCAGTAATTGGAACTACTACTATTTTATTCATAAGGGGGGTCTGCTTTCAGAAAATGTAAGGGTTTGTAAGGAGTGCGGGGTTGTGATAGGGAATTGACAAGTTAAAAGAAGGGGCAGAGGAGCTGGGCCAGCATTAACAGTGATTGGACTCTTCCAAAGAAGTTGAGAGCTGTGATGTAAGGAGGGCGGGGGTTGTGCTAGAGTATTGACTGATTAAAGGATGAGCTAGGCCAGCATAAACGGTAAGTAGACACTCCCAAAGGAGGCAGGAGCTATGATGTAAGGAGGGCGGGGGTTGTGCTAGAGAATTGACTAGGTAAAGGAGGAGCTAGGCCAGCATAAACGGTAAGTAGACACTCCCAAAGGAGGCAGGAGCTATGATGTAAGGAGGGCGGGGGTTGTGCTAGGAAAAGAATTAAGAAAAGAAGGAGCTGGGCCAGCATAAAGAGTGAGTAGACACTCCCAAAGGAGGCAGGAGCTATGATGTGAGGAGGGTGGGGGTTGTGGTAGAGCATTGATTAAGTAAAGGAGGAGCTAGGTCAGCATAAACAGTAAGTAGACATTACCAAAGGAGGCGGGAGCTATGATGTAAGGAGGGCGGGGGTTGTGCTAGAGAATTGACTAGGTAAAGGACGAGCTAGGCCAGCATAAACAGTAAGTAGACACTCCCAAAAGAGGCGGTAGCTATGATGTGAGGAGGGCGGGGGTTGTGCTAGAGCATTGATTAAGTAAAGGAGGAGCTAGGTCAGCATAAACAGTAAGTAGACACTCCCAAAGGAGGCAGGAGCTATGATGTAAGGGGGGCGGGGGTTGTGCTAGAGAATTGACTAGGTAAAGGAGGAGCTAGGACAGCATAATGAGTGAGTAGACACTCCCAAAGGAGGCGGGAGCTATGATGTAAGGAGGGCGGGGGTTGTGCTAGAGAATTGACTAGGTAAAGGAGGAGCTAGGACAGCATAATGAGTGAGTAGACACTCCCAAAGGAGGCGGGAGCTATGATGTAAGGAGGGCGGGGGTTGTGCTAGAGAATTGACTAGTTAAAGGAAGAGCTAGGCCAGCATAAACAGTAAGTAGACATTACCAAAGGAGGCGGGAGCTATGATGTAAGGGGGTGGGGGTTGTGCTAGAGAATTGACTAGGTAAAGGAGGAGCTAGGCCAGCATAAACAGTAAGTAGACATTACCAAAGGAGGGGGGAGCTATGATGTAAGGAGGGCGGGGGTTGTGCTAGAGAATTGACTAGGTAAAGGAGGAGCTAGGCCAGCATAAACAGTAAGTAAACATTACTAAAGGAGGCAAGAGCTATGATGTAAGGGGGTGGGGGTTGGGCTAGAGAATCGACCAGCCATATCTTTTTCTTCAACAAGTGCATGAAAAGCTATGTAGGAAGGTGGGGGGGGGAAGGTTGGCGGAGCTGGGTCAGCACAGAGAGTAATTGTACATTTTTGGTAGAGGCGAGGGCTATGATATGCAAGGGAGGTGCGCTAGAAAACCAATTCTAAACCTAAACAAAAATAGTTAGTTTACCTCTCAGGTCCCTGTATCATAATCCAGTGGACTCGCACTATGGGTGCTAGCTTGGGCTCCTCCTGGCTCTGTGTTGAAACTGAAAGAAAAATATCCTGATTGGCGCACTCCAAACAAACACGTTGGTCATGCGGGTAAACATAGCCTCAGCCTAACTCCTTCCATGCTACACCTCCTCCTGACGTGTTTCGTCTGACTTGGTGAAACACGTCGACCATGGCTTGGACAAAGCTAGGCTGAGGCTGCTTTTATCACATGGCTATCAGATTTCTTTGGAGTGTGCCAATCGGGATCGTTCTCTTTCAGCTAGAAAACTGAATAGTCACACTTTCAAACAAGTTTTTAAATTGAAGACAAGGGTCTCTTTAATTGAATAGGCAGTGCCCACCAGTAAGCCGCGCCCACCGGTAAGAGTCGGGGGTTGTTTCATGCCTGTGGTTCTGTATTTGTCTGCAGGTGTGATCGACGACAGAGGAAAGTTCATCTACATCACGGCAGAGGAGATGACAGCCGTCGCCCAGTTCATCCGCCAGAGAGGACGCGTCTCCATCTCCGAGCTGGCCCAGGCCACCAACAAACTCATCAACCTGAACCCCGAGACCAGCCCCGTCCCCCTCCAAGTATCATAAACCCAATAAATCTATTCTAAAGACTTTCTTTTGTTATAAGCCAGCTCTTTGCAGTGTGCAGCCGTCCAGCTCCCAGGGAACTTTCAGTCTCAGTGCCGTTGCTGGTGATGCATGCTGGGACTTGAAGTTCCCTGACAGCTCCAGAAATGACATTAGATTTTGGCAGCTGCTGGTGATTTGGTTTATTTTACATCTCAGAGTCTCCAGCGATGACATTTCTACACGAGTCCCCTAGCCACAGCAGCAGCCATTACGATAGAGGCTCATACTTACTGCGTTTAAAAATAAAATGATAAATGCAGCTGCAGAAGTGAGACTGTGTTGGATTTGTAATGCCAGTGAGAGATTCATCAGCTGAAATGTAATCCTTGGTTTAACTGAACCTTAAAGCAGAACTCCAGACAAATAACTAAATTCACATTTGAAATACACTATGGGACCTGGCAAAATGTGTGTAATCGTACACAGACGCAACCTATTGCCAGCCACTGCCACGGTGGTGACATCTGTATTCATTATTGCAGCTTTCTTGCTTTCTGTGTTAGCTGTCTGGTCATTAAAATGGAACTCTAAATATAAAAAAAATTGCATCTGGTAGATTTTTAACCCCTTCCCGCCCACCCCGGCATCCCTTTAAACAGTTCGGAATGCCCACGAATCGGCAATCATCTAATCACTATCACAGTGTGAAGAGGAATAAATTCAACTGGTGCCACACATCGTCAAAACCCAACAGTCACTGGAGTAAAATCAGCCTCTGCCCGGGCCCGCCCCAATGCGTTTCGTCCTGCCCTGTGCATGGGGCGAAAAGCGTTGAAGGGGAAAAGGGCTTAGACCAGTGATGGCGAACCTTGGTACCCCAGAAGTTTTGGAACTACATTTCCCATGATGCTCATGCACTCTGCAGTGTAGTTGATGAGCATCATGGGAAATGTCGTTTCAAAACATCTGGGGTGCCAAGGTTCGCCATCACTGTATCCTCCTCATACTGCATACATTGAGCCAGGGTGGTGACACCTGTATTCATTATTGCAGCTTTCTTGCTTCCTGGTCATTAAAGTGAAACTTTGAATAAAAAATAAAAAAATTGCATCACGTAGGTTTTACCCCCATCCCATAGGCATTCCTTTAAACAGTTTGGAATGCCCAAGGGGCGGGAAGGATGGTCGATCATGTGACCATTGTGAGTGTTAAGAGGAGAGAAAGCCCCAGATGCTGCACACCATCAAAATCTGACAGTCACTGGAGTAAAATCAACCTCAGCCTGGGTTCCATCCAAGCTTTGGCCCGTGGATGGGACGAAACGTGTCCGTACAGATGGCTTGGACAGAGCCGGGCTGAGGTTGTTTTTATTCCAGTGACTGATGAATTTTGCCAGTGTGTGGAATTGGTTGCTTTCACTCCTGTTCATATTACATATATTGAGCCAGGAAGTGCTCTCCGCTGGCCTTCACTCTCAGTGCGAGTTGCCGGACTTGGATGCACAGGAGCTCCGAGCAGCACCCACAGTTTTTTGGGCATGGGTTTACCGTCACAGTGGTCACATGATCATAAGCATGTCCATCCGGTCTACTGATCTTTACCTTGGCCTTAGCTTAGTCTTATCTCTGATCTTTACCTTGGCCTTAGCTCAGTCTTAGCTCTGATCTATACCTTAGTCCTAGCTTGATCTACTAATCTTTAGCTTGGTCCGGGCTTGGTCTACTGATCTTTACCTTGGTCTTGGCTCAGTCTTCTAATCTTTACCTGGGTCTTAGCTCAGTCTACTGATCTTTATCTTGGTTTTAGCTTGGTCTACTGATCTATACATTGGTCTTAGCTCAGTCTACTGATCTTTACCTTCGTCTTAGCTCGGTCTACTGATCTTTACCCTCCTTTTAGCTTGGTCTACTGATTTTGACCTTCTTCTTCTTAGCTCAGTCTACTGATCTTTAGCTCGGTCTACTGATCTATACATTGGTCTTAGCTTGGTCTACTGATCTTTACATTCGTCTTAGCTCGGTCTACTGATCTTTACCCTCCTCTTAGCTTGGTCTACTGATTTTGACCTTCTTCACTCAGTCTACTGATCTTTACCTTCATCTTGGCTCAGTCTACTGATCTTTACCTTCATCTTGGCTCAGCCTACTGATCTTTACCTTCATCTTGGCTCAGCCTACTGATCTTTACCTTCATCTTGGCTCAGCCTACTGATCTTTACCTTCATCTTGGCTCAGCCTACTGATCTTTACCTTCATCTTGGCTCAGTCTACTGATCTTTACCTTCATCTTGGCTCAGCCTACTGATCTTTACCTTGGTCTTAGCTCGGTCTACTGATCTTTATCGGTGTGCTGAGATCTCTCACTCATCTCAGCACATAAACATCGGCCAACCAGCGACTCATATGTGGGTGTAAAGACCACCCTTTTGCCACCGCACATATGTGTTGGATGGTTGTAAAGGGGTTTGCACAGAAGAGACGTACTATGTCTCTTTAGTATCCATATTTCTTACCTGCCTTTCCAGAAGCACAGCTTTGTGTACAATTTCAGCAGCTGCCAAAATGCATGAACTCCCGCATGTGCGCGTGAGTGACGCCTCGACCTAGCTAATCAAAATGGTCGGAGATCGGAACTCTGAAGAAAACCAGCCGACATTGTCAGCGGATGGTAAGGGGAACTCCAGGACAGCACAGCATAGGAGTTGAGGTGAATAATCTCTATTCCCCTGTTGATTCTCACCCAGTGCTCCTCATGAACTCCTGTGCTCTTCTATTGGCCAGCCGATCTGGGACCTGAGTTGTGTCCCAGAAGAATGCTGGCAGGCAGGGGCCACCTAGGGCGAGAGGAGGAGTCGCCTAGGCGGCCCAAAAAGGAAGCAGGAAGTGGGACAGGAAGTCCCACTAAAGGTAAGGTAAACACCCCCCCCAAAAAAATGCCAAATTCAGTGGGCGAGGCATGCTTAAAGCAGAAGTTTCACTTTTGGGTGGAACTCCGCTTTAATGCCATATATGACCTCCCACACTCACCTTAGGCCCCCATAGCTTGTAGCTGGATATTAGCTTTGTTTAGGATTGCTCTTTGGACTGAATGCAGAAAGTAAACGGGAGGACCAGAATGGAGTATGCCAACAAGTGCCATGTGCAACTCAGTGAATTCACAAGATGCCATTATACTGTATGGGTGTTCTCACCCTCTGCATGCATCAGGCGAATGTATCTGCAGTCTTTCTGTAGGCAATGCAGGCTGAAGGACCATTTAAGGCCTTAGCAAGTTATGGGATCCTATTGAGCATTTTGCTACCCCAGAAATAGAAGAAAAAGGTACCTGTGAGATTAATTTCAACGAAAAAATCCCCTTTTTTGTTAATTTAATGTATTTATGTTATTTTCCGGTGTAAGCCTCCCTTCTGGGTGTCACCATCTTGGATGTGATGTCGGTAGCCCCAGCAGATTCAGAGCTTTCACTCTATAACAGCCTTTCTCAAGCCCTTTACCTTAGAGCAGCCATTCTTAATCCGGGGTTCCATGGAATCCTTGGGTTCCTCCAGAGGGGTTCTTTGAGTTGTGGCTGATTGACCTCCTATTTGGTGATTTCCGAAATTGGTGACCGTGTCTAAAGTGTACTAATCCTTTAACCAATACGCAAAGGTGTCCTTATAATTGCCTGGGGTTCTGCTTCATGGTCTAAAGAATGTCCGGTGGAGGGGTGGGCGGGTGTAAAGATTTAATAACCAATAAAAGTCTATATTTCCAATGTACATTCAGTTGTCTTTTATGTGTCTTTGTTTTTATGGCGGCACAGATTACATCAGTGATGAGGGTGTCGGTATTATAGAAGGGCGAGTTAGATGAAGGTCTCGTTATTTGCACAGCCTGTAGTGTAGTTTGTGTGTTTTTATACAGTGCATCCGGAAAGTATTCACAAAGCTTCACTTTTTCCACATTTTGTTATGTTACAGCCTTATTCCAAAATGGATTCAATTCATTATTGTCCTCAAAATTCTACAAACAATCCCCCATAATGACAACGTGAAAGAGGTTTTTTTTAATCTTTGCAAATTTAGAATAAAAAAATCCCATGTACAGAAGTATTCACAGTGGCCTATATTCAAGAAGCAATTGCGTCTGCGTAACCATAGTTACGCAGCGCAATTGCTTACTTGCGCCGGCGTTACAAATGCTCCTGATTCAGGAACCTCGTTACGCCGACGGCAGCCTAAGATATGACAGGCATAAGGCTCTTATGCCAGTCATATCGTAGGCTGCATTCTTACGTTGGCCGCTAGGGGGTGTTCCCATTGTGGTCAGCGTATAGTATGCAAATTGCATACTAACGCCGATTCACAACGTTACAGGAGCCCTGTGTACGCAGTTTACGTCGTTTCCATCCGTCGGGTTTCGCGTAAGGCTGCCCCTTCCAATAGCAGGGGCAGCCAATGTTACATATACCCGTCGTTCCCGCGTCGCAAAGTTTAAATTTTACGTTGTTTGCTTAAGTGAATCGTAAATGGCGCTGGACGCCATTCACGTTCACTTTGAAGCAAATGACGTCCTTGCGAAGTCATTTGCCGCAATGCACGTCGGGAAAGTTTCCCGACGGAGCATGCGCCCTACGCTCGGCGCGGGAACGCGCCTAATTTAAATGATTCCCGCCCCCTACGGGATCATTTAAATTGCGCGCGCTTACGCCGGGCATTTTGCCGGAGCGCCCACGCAATTTACGGAGCTACTGCTCCGTGAATCGAGGGTAGCGCAGATAATTTGCGGGGGCGCAGGGCAAAAACGGTGCCCTGCGCCTACGTAAAAACTGCGCAAATCTTAATGAATCTACTCCAGTCTTTGCACAATACTTTGGTGAAGCTCCTTTGGCACCAATTACAGCCTCGAGTCTTTATGAGTATGAGGATACAAGCTTGGCACACCTATTTTTGGGTAGTTCCTCCCATTCTTCTTTGCAGGACCTCTCAAGCTCCTTCAGGTTGGATGGGGAGCGTCGGTGCACAGCCATTTTCAGATTTCTCCAGAGATGTTCAATCGAGTTCAAGTCTGGGCTCTGGCTGGGCCACTCAAGGACATTCACAGAGTTGCCACTCCTTTGTTATCTTGGCTGTGTTCTTAGGGTCATTGTCTTGTTGGAAGATGAACCTTCGTCCCAGTCTGAGGTCCAGAGCGCCCTGGAGCAGGTTCTCATAAAGTATGTACATTGCTGCATTCATCTTTCCCTCGATCCTGACTAGTCTCCCAGTTCCTGCCACTGAAAAACTTCCCCACAACATGATGCTGCCACCACCGTGCTTCACAGTAGGGATGATATTGGCCAGGTGATGAGCGCTGCCTGGTTTCCTCCAGACATGACGCTTGCCATTCAGGCCAAAGAGTTCAATCTTTGTTTCATCAGACCAGAGAATTTTGTTTCTCATGTTCTGAGAGTCCTTCAGGTGCCTTTTGGCAAACTCCATGTGGGCTGTCATGTGCCTTTTAGTGAGGAATGGCTTCCGTCTTCCCACTCCACCATACAGCCCTGATTGGTGGAGTGCTGCGGAGATGTTTGTTCTTCTGGAAGGTTCTCCTCTCTCCACAGAGAAACACTGGAGCTCTGTCAGAGTGACCATCGGGTTATTGGTCTCCTCCCTGACTGAGGCCCTTCTCCCCCGATTGCTCAGTTTGGTTGGATGGCCCACTCTAGGAAGAGTCCTGGTGGTTCCAAACTTCTTTCATTTACAAATGATGGAGGCCACTGTCCTCATTGGGACCTTCAATGCTGCAGAAATGTTTCTGTACCCTTCCCCAGATCTGTGCCTCCATACAATCCTGTCTCGGAGGTCTACAGACAATTCCTTGGACTGCATGGCTTGGTTTGTGCTCCGACATGCACTGTTATCTGTGGGACCTTCTATAGACAGGTGTGTGCCTTTCCACAATCACGTCCAATCAACTGAATTTACCACAGGTGGACTCCAATCAAGTTGTAGAAACATCTCAAGGATGATCAGTGAAAACAGGAGGCACCTGAGCTCAATTCTAAGGCCGGGTACTAACGAGCAAACATGTACGATGAAAGCGGTCCGTCGGACCGTTTTCACCGTACATGCCTGCCAGATGGCTTCTGTACGATGGTTGTACTAACCATCGTACAGAAATCCGCGCGTAAACACTACGCGGGGCGTGTCCGCGTCGTCGCCGCGACGATGATGCAGCGACGTGGGCGGGCCTGCCATTTAAAGGCTTCCACGCATGCATAAAAGTCATTCGACGCATGCGAGGGACGGCGGGCGCCTGGACATGTACGGTAGGTCTGTACTGACGACCGTACATGTCCGAGCGGGCAGGATTCCAGCGGACGGTTTTAAAACACGTCCAGGAATATTTGTCTGCTGGGAAAAGGCCCGGCGGGCAAATGTTTGCTGGAATTCGGCCCGCTCGCGCCTACACACGACCGAACATGTATGCTGAAACTGGCCCGCGGACCAGTTTTAGCATACATGTTTGGCCGTGTGTACGGGGCCCGAGTGTCGTGGCAAAGGCTGTGAATACTTCTGTACATGGGATTTATTTTTAAATTTGTAATAAGTTTGCAAAGATTTAAAAACAAACTTCTTTCACGTTGTCATTATGGGGGATTGTTTGTAGAATTTTGAGGAAAATAATGAATTTAATCCATTTTGGAATAAGGCCATAACATAACAAAATGTGGAAAAAGTGAAGCGCTGTGAATACTTCCTGGATGCACTGTAATTCCGCGTACACACGATCGGAAATTCTGACAACAAAACCGTGGATTTTTTTCCGACGGATGTTGGCTCAAACTTGTCTTGCATACACACAGCCACACAAATGTCAGAAATTCCGATCGCCAAGAACGCGGTGACGTACAACAGGTACGAGGGCACAATTTAACCACTTGCTTACTGGGCACATAAACCCCCTTCGTTCCCAGGCGAAATTTCAGCTTCCGGCACTGCGTCGCTTTAACTGACATTTGCGCGGTCGTGCGACGTGGCTCCCAAACAAAATTGACGTCCTTTTTTCCCCACAAATAGAGCTTTCTTTTGGTGGTATTTGATCACCTATGTGGTTTTTATTTTTTGCACTATAAACAAAAAAAGAGCGACAATTTAAAAAAAATATATATATTTTTTACTTGTTGCTATAATAAATATCCCAATTTTTTTTTTTTAAAAACTATTTTTTTTCTCAGTTAAGTCCGATACGTATTTTTCGACGTATTTTTGTAAAAAAAAAAACGCAATAAGCGACTGGTTTGCGCAAAAGTTATAGCGCCTACAAAATAGGGGACAGAATTATGATTTTTTTTATGATTTTTTTTTTACTAGTAATGGCGGCGATCTGCGATTTTTATTGGGACTGCGATATTGCGGCGGATGTATCGGACACTTTTGACACAAATTTGGGACCATTCACATTTATACAGCGATCAGTGCTATAAAAATGCACTAATTACTGTATAAATGTGACTGGCAGTGAAGGGGTTAACACTAGGGGGTGAGGAAGGGGTTAAATGTGTACCCTGGGTGTGTTCTAACTGTGTGGGGGGAGGGGGCTGACTGGGGGAGGTGACCGATGCTGTGTCCCTATGTACAAGAGACACAGCATCGGTCTCCTCTGACAGCACATGGAGCTCTGTGTTTACACACAGAGCTCCACGTCCCTGCTGTGTAACCGACGATCGCGTGTACCCGGCGGACATCACGGCCGCCAGGTACACGCATCGGCTTCCCAGCGATGCGCCGGGACAGTGTTTACCCGCTGCGCGCCCCCCAGAGGCGCACGCGGGTAATGCACTTTAAATGACGTCCAAAGACGTCCACTTGGCACCTGAGAGCCGCGCTGTTGACGTCTTTTGTCAATAGCGCGGGTCTCAAGTGGTTAAGGGAAGTTCAATACCAGTCGTGTTAGCAGTTTGGTGAGAAACGATTTGCGCTTTTCAGTCCGTTACAGCGTGACGAATCTCCATTACGAACGCTCGTTTTACCAGACCGATCGCTCCCGTCTCGTACTTGATCCAGAGCATGCGTGGAATTTTCTGCATCGGAATTGTCCACACACGATTGGAATTTACTAGAACCATTTTGTTGTCGGAAAATTTGAGAACCAGATCCGATGGAGCCTACACACGGTCTGAATTTCCGACAAAAAGCTCCCATCGAACATTTGTTGTCAGAAATTCCGGCCGTGTGTACGCAGCATAAGGCTGGGATCTCCGCATCCAATTCGCAATAGCAGGAGATTTTGACCATCTCTCGATGGAGCCGGTTCACATCTCTTCGCTGCGGCTTCAGTGCGAATTTGCGCAGGAGTCCTGTGTGTCTTTTGCTTCGTCTCGGTCAATTCAACCATAAATTTGGTCTGAAATCGGACCTGAAACGGTGAATGAGGACACACCGGACCCCTGATGGGAGCCGCATGCAGCGATGGTGTGATCCCAGCCTGATACTCAACAGGTTTAGTGTTGCATCTCTAAAATATCTTACACATTGCTAGGTACAGATTGGCCAAAAAAAAATATTCAAATATTTTTTATTTTGCCCATTGTTACACTTTTAATTTCACCAAATCTTTAGAATTTCTACACTATGGGGGTTATTTACGAAAGGCAAATCCACTGCAGTCGCTGTAAATCTGAGGGGTAGATCTGAAATGAGGGGGATGCTCTGCTGATTTTATCATCCAATCATGTGCAAGCAGTGCACAGATATTAGTGGATGCAGTGCTGCCACCTGGTGTAGAATTGGTATAATTACCATTTATTGTAAGTGTTGGGCAGTATACTGGCACTTTATGAGTAAAGGACAGTGATAAAGTCTCATGGTGTCAGTGCAGAGAGCAATGTGTAAGTGCTTGTGGTTGTTTAACCACTTAAGACCCGGACCTTTAGGCAGCTAAAGGACCCGGCCAGTTTTTGCGATTCGGCACTGCGTCGCTTTAACTGACAATTGCGCGGTCGAGCGACGTGGCTCCCAAACAAAATTGGCGTCCTTTTTTTCCCACAAATAGAGCTTTCTTTTGGTGGTATTTGATCACCTTTGCGGTTTTTATTTTTTGCGCTATAAACAAAAATAGAGCGACAATTTTGAAAAAAATTCAATATTTTTTACTTTTTGCTATAATAAATATCCCCCAAAAATATATAAAAAAACATTTTTTCCCCTCAGTTTAGGCCGATACGTATTCTTCTACATATTTTTGGTAAAAAAAAAATCGCAATAAGCGTTTATCGATTGGTTTGCGCAAATTTTTTTACTACTAATGGCGGCGATCAGCGATTTTTTTCGTGACTGCGACATTATGGCGGACACTTCGGATAATTTTGACACATTTTTGGGACCATTGTCATTTTCACAGCAAAAAATGCATTAAAAATGCCCTGGGGTGGATTCAGGTAGGGGCACGCAATTTAAAAGGCGGCGCAGCGTATCGTATTTACGCTACGCCGCCGTAACATACAGGAGAAAGTGCTGTATTCACGAAGCACTTGCTCCGTAAGTTGCGGCGGCGTAGCGTAAAAGGGGCCGGCGTAAGCGCGCGTAATTCAAATGATCCGGTAGGGGGCGTGGATCATTTAAATTAGGCGCGTTCCCGCGCCGAACGTACTGCGCACGCGCCGTCCCTAAAATTTCCCGACGTGCATTGCGGTAAATGACGTCGCAAGGACGTCATTGGTTTCGACGTGAACGTAAATGGCGTCCAGCGCCATTCACGGACGACTTACGCAAACGACGTAAAATTTTCAAATCGCGACGCTGGAACGACGTCCATACTTAATATTGGCTGCGCCTCCTAATAGCAGGAGCAGCCTTACGCCGAAAAAGCCTTAACGCAAACGACGTAAAAAACGAATGGTCCATGCACATGAACCCATTTTCCACTACTTCTGAGAAGTACCGTATTTATCGGGGAATTGCGCGCTCCGGCGTATAGCGCGCACCCCTAAAGTGGACCCGCATTCCTGTGGAAAAAAGATTTTAGTACTTACAGTTTTGGTGTCTTGCGCGGCGGCCCCGGCGTCCGTCTGCGGCTTCGGGTGTCCTCTTCGTCGGGTCCAGCGTCCTCCCCGCTCGATACCCGCTTTCCCGCACTGAGTTTGAATACTGCGCCGGCATATACACTCGTGTATAGTCGGGCAGGCTCGGCTACTCTCGCACTCACGTCCTGTACGTCCAGGACGTGAGCGCGAGAGGAGCCGAGCCTGCCCGCAGTATTCAAACTCGGCGCAGGAAAGCGGGTATCGGCGTATATCGCGCACCCACGATTTTGCCCTGAAGTGCGCGGTATACGCCAATAAATACGGTAATTTACTGCTATGCTGTGTACAATTCTTGTCTAGTTCTGTGTTTTATAACAGAACGTCAAAATGTAAACCAGCAAGTTCTGAGTGTTCTTATTAGTTTCATCATTTCCCTTCAGGATTAAACAAATATTCTGCATCTGAATATATAGAAGACAGGAAAACCTTCCATCTAGGTAACGGAGGTGCTGCTCCAAGGTAGAGAGTTGTGGTCAGTGCAGCCTTCTGAGCAGCAGGTCCCCAATCTAATTCATCCCAAAGGTGCTCTATTGGGTTGAGGTCAGGACTCTGTGCAGGCCAGTCAAGTTCCTCCACCCCAAACTCGCTCATCCATGTCTTTATGGACCTTGTTTTGTGCACTGGTGTGCAGTCATGTTGGAACAGGAAGGGGTCATCCCCAAACTGTCCCCACAAAGTTGGGAGCATGAAATTGTCCAAAATGTCTTGGTATGCTGATGCTTTAAGAGTTCCCTTCACTGGAACTAAGGGGCCAAGTCCAACTTCCAAAAAACAACCCCACACCATAATCCCCCCTCCACCAAATGGTTTGGACCAGCGCACAAAGCAAGGTCCATAAAGACATGGGCCTGGATTCAAGAAGCAATTGCGCCTGTGTAACCATAGGTTACACAGCGCAATTGCTTACTTGCCCCGGCGTAACAAATGCTCCTGATTCAGGAACCTCGTTACGCCGACTGCAGCCTAAGATCTGCGCGGCATAAGGCTCTTATGCCCGCATATCTTAGGCTGCATTCTTGCGATGGCCGCTAGGTGGCGTTCCCGTTGTGCTCAGCGTATAGTATGCAAATTGCATACTAACACTGATTCACAACGTTACGCGAGCCCTGCGTACGCAATTTACGTCGTTTCCGTACGGCGTTTTTCGTAATGTTACGTATACCCGTCGTTCCCGCGTCGCGAAATTTCAAATTTACGTAGTTTGCGGAAGTGATTCGTGAATGGCGCTGGCCGCCATTCACGTTCACTTTGAAGCAAATGACGTCCTTGCGACGTCATTTGCTGCAATGCACGCCGGGAAAGTTTCCCGACGGAGCATGCGCTCTACGATCGGCGTGGGAACGCGCCTAATTTAAATGATTCCCGCCCCCTACGGGATCATTTAAATTGCGCGCGCTTACGCTGGGCATTTTGCCGGCGCGCCCACGCAATTTACGGAGCTACTGCTCCGTGAATCAAGGGCAGCGCAGTAAATTTGCGGGGGCGCAGGGCAAAAACGTTGCCCTGCGCCTCCGTAAAAAAAGCGCAATTGTATCTGAATCTAGCCCAGGGATGAGAGAGTTTGAGATGAAGGAACTTGACTGGCCTGCACAGAGTCCTGACCTCGATAGAAGACCTTTGGGATGAAATAGAGCGGAGACTGCGAGCCAGGCCTTCGTCAACATCCGTGACCTCACAAATGCGCTTTTGGAAGAATGGTCAAACATTCCCATAGACACACTCCTAAACCTTGTGGACAGCCTTCCCAGAAGAGTTGAAGCTGTTATAGCTGCAAAGGGTGGGCCAACTCAATATTCAACCCTACAGACTAAGACTGGGATGCCACTGAAGTTCATGTGAATGTAAAGGCAAGCGTCCCAATACTTTTGACAATATAGTGTACTTTGCAAATACAATCTCATCGCGGTATGAAAAATTATTTGTAGTATTTTTACAAAAAAAATTAAAATACAATTGACCAAAAACTGATATAAAGTGACAATTAGCGGTAATCCTGTACAGGTCAGATTTTATGGTATAAGTGGTGCATCACTGCCATCTAGTGGAGAATTTCAATAATACTTTCTATGTGTAAAATAGACTTGTGTGCATTGATGATGTGCAGTAACACAAACAGCAGAGCACATTTTGTTTCTTTCTAAAATGTCTGTTGCATAGGTCCTAACAAAAAAAAATAATCAAATATATATATATATATCTTTAACAGATAAGTCTGACTTTATGTTTTTAATCTCATACGGACCATAAGAAGTTAGGAACAGTAGACAATGGGGTAGATTCACATAGAAGATACGCCGTCGTATCTCTGAGTGCGGGCCGTCGTATCTATGCACCTGATTCATAGAATCAGTTACGCATAGATTTCCCTAAGATCCGACCGGCGTAAGTGTCTTACACCGTCGTATCTTAGGGTGCATATTTACGCTGGCCGCTAGGTGGCGCTTCCGTATATTTACGCGAGGAATATGCAAATGAGCTAGATACACCGATTCAGAAACGTACGTCCGGCCGGCGCATTTTTTTTACGTCGTTTACGTTCGGCTTTTTCAGGCGTATAGTTACCCCTGCTATATGAGGCGTATCCTATGTTAAGTATGGCCGTCGTTCCCGCGCCGAGTTTTGAAAATTTTACGTCGTTTGCGTAAGTCGTTCGTGAATAGGGCTGGACGTAATTTACGTTCACGTCGAAAGCAATGACGGTTTGCGGCGGAATTTCGAGCATGCTCACTGGGATTTTTTCACGAACGGCGCATGCGGCGTTCGCAAAAAAGTAAAATACGCGGGGTCAAGTGAAATTTTAATAAAACACGCCCCCAACATCCCCATTTAAATTAGGCGGGCTTACGCCGCCACACATACGTTACGCCGCCGTAACTAAGGGCGCGAGTTGTTTCTGAATACAGAACTTGCGCCCTAAATTACGGCGGCGTAACGTATCTGAGATACGTTATGCCGGGCGGATAGATAGACCATTCTATCTGAATCTAGCCCAAAGTAATTAATTCAAACAATATGAATTAATAAGAAAAGGGAGCGATTCCTAAAATAATTTCAGTGTACGTGTGTCGGGGAAAAAAAAAAAGATGTTGAAGAGATAATATGTTCCAGTGCAGAAAGTCGGCAACAATCGGGTTGTATTTCGCTATTGAAAACATCTACATACAGGTTTGATTTGATTTCACACAAAAATGGTCTAATGCTGCCATCTAGTGGATCTTTTGCAAATATACCTTTTCCATTTACATTGGTTTAAACCTACAAATACAGTATGCAATTAAACATAATTACAACATAAACACATATGCTTGTGCCACTTAACCCCCTTGGTGCTGTCCCCTGGCTCTTTAACCACTTAAGGACCGGACCTTTAGGCAGCTAAATGCCCAGGCCAGGTTTTGCGATTCGGCACTGCGTCGCTTTAACAGACAATTGCGCGGTCATGCGAAGGGGCTCCCAAACAAAATTGGCGTCCTTTTTTCCCCACAAATAGAGCTTTATTTTGGTGGTATTTGATCGCCTCTGCGGTTTTTATTTTTTGCGCTATAAACAAAAATAGAGCGACAATTTTGAAAAAAAATACAATATTTTTTACTTGTTGCTATAATAAATATGCCAATTTAAAAAAAAAACTCATTTTTTTTTCTCAGTTTAGGCCGATACGTATTCTACATATTTTTAGTAAAAAAAAAAAAAAAATCGCAATAAGCGCAAAAGTTATAGCGCCTACAAAATAGGGGACAGAATTATTATTATTTTTTTTTTTTTTTACTAGTAATGGCGGTGATCTGCGATTTTTATTGGGACTGTGACGTTATGGCGGACACATCGGACACTTTTGACACATTTTTGGCGCCATTCACATTTATACTGCGATCAGTGCTATAAATAGGCACTAATTACTGTATAAATGTGACTGGCATTGACTGGGTTAACACTAGGGGGTGAGGAAGGGGTTAAATGTATTCCCTGCATTGTGTTCTAACTGTGTGGGGAGGGGGGTGACTGGGGGCGGTGACCGATCTATGTCCCTATGTACAAGGGACACAGATCGGTCTCCTCTCTGTGAGAGCCGGCAATGAGAGATGATCTCATATGTTTACATATGAGATCATCTCTCATTGGCCGCACAGATCGCATCGCAAACGGCCACTCTGATTGGCCGTTCGCGGCGATCTGTAATTGGCTGTGTCCAAGGGACACGGCCAACACAGAGTTTCCCCGCTGCGCGCTCTGGAGCGCGCGCAGGAAATGCCCAAAGGGGCGGACGTCAATTGACGTCCAGTTGGATATTAAGGTCCGCGCTGTAGCCGTCATTCGGCTATAGCGCGGGTCTCAAGAAGTTAAGTCGTGCATATATGAATGGGAATCATTGGAAAACACGAGGAACGGCTTGTCATGCGACTTTGATACATAAGTGTGAATGGAGCCTTACTGGTTCACACTGGTGAGATACAAGTCACGCCCCATTAAGTGCAAATAAACCGTTTTAATAGGAGCGGCTTGAGTCGCTCTGGCTTAGAAAATGGTTACGGCGCTACTTTTTGGTGCGACGTCGGCACAACTTGCATTGACTCCTGATTAGGAAGTCATATGCGAGTCGTGCCGAAGTCACAGTGGGATGTCAGCTTCAAAGTCACATGAAAATTCCATGAGGTTGTGGCAGTGTAAACCGGGTCTAAGGCTGGACTACTACCTACGCATGCATACTGAGGGGGTGATTTACTAAAACTGGAGAGTGCAAAATCTGGTGCAGCTCTGCACAGAAACCTATCGGCTTCCAGGTTATATTGTCAAAGTGAATGGCATTTCAACACGCATCAATGCATGGAAATGTGGCTTCAGGAGCGATCCGGGACGACGGCGCGGCTATTCGTTTCTAGCCGCCCCCCTCGCGATCGCTCCCCGAAGCTGAAGAACGCGGAGAGCCGTATGTAAACACGGCTTCCCCGTGCTTCACTGTGGCGGCTGCATCGATCGAGTGATCCCTTTTATAGGGAGACTCGATCGATGACGTCATTCCTACAGCCACACCCCCCTACAGTTGTAAACACACACTAGGTGAACCCTAACTCCTACAGCGCCCCCTGTGGTTAACTCCCAAACTGCAACTGTCATTTTCACAATAAACAATGCAATTTAAATGACAATGGTCCCAAAAATGTGTCAAAATTGTCCGAAGTGTCCGCCATAATGTCGCAGTCACAAAAAAATCGCTGATCGCCGCCATTAGTAGTAAAAAAAATAAATAATAAAACTATCCCCTATTTTGTAAACGCTATAAATTTTGCGCAAACCAATCGATAAATGCTTATTGCGATTTTTTTTTACCGAAAATAGGTAGAAGAATACGTATCGGCCTAAACTGAGGAAAAAATAAAATTATATATGTTTTTGGGGGATATTTATTATAGCAAAAAGTAAAAAATATTGCATTTTTTTCAAAATTGTCGCTCTATTTTTGTTTATAGCGCAAAAAATAAAAACCGCAGAGGTGATCAAATACCACCAAAAGAAAGCTCTATTTGTGGGGAAAAAAGGACGCCAATTTTGTTTGGGAGCCACGTCGCACGACCGCGCAATTGTCTGTTAAAGCGACGCAGTGCCGAATTGTAAAAACCCCTTGGGTCATTTAGCAGCAAATTGGTCCGGTCCTTAAGTGGTTAATGTGAATGCATTATTGCATGCAAAGGTACGATTGGGGCCTTAATTTCTTTATTTTTTTATTTTTCACAAATCTGCATAAAAAAGAGGAACCGATTAATATTATTATTATTTTTAATAAAGAAAATAATATATATATTTTTATTTTTTTTACTAAATATTTTTTGTTAAGAGATTTGTAAGTTTTACAAACAAACATACAAATAAGAAAAAAATGCAAAATGAAAACAGAAAACATGACATTAGTATCTCTACGGATTTTTCATTGTTGGTTTTGGTTTTAGATATACTGTAAATGTAATCAATCCAACATTCTATACATTGTATGGATCTAGACCGGTGCAGCGTTTAGAAGAATGACTGTGATATGAGATTCCTGTTTGGACTGGTTAATTACTGATTGCTCGTAGTGGGTGGTGTCATTGTTTTTTTTGTTTTGTTTTTTGTGTAAATAATTATATATAATATATATACAGTTCACCTTCCGATATATAGGGGCAGATCCACAAAGAGAGTACGCCGGCGTATCTACTGATACGCCGGCGTACTTTCAAATTTCCCGCGTCGTATCTTTGTTTTGAATCCTCAAACCAAGATACGAAGGCATCTGGGTTAGATCCGACAGGTGTACGTCTTCGTAGGCCTTCGGATCTAAGATGCAATACTTCGGCGTCCGCTGAGTGGCGTTCACGTTGTTTTCCGCGTCGGGTATGCAAATGAGCTATTTCCGACGATCCACGAACGTACTCGCGGCCGTCGCATTCTCTTACGTCGTCTCTAGTCGGCTTTTTCCGGCGTATAGTTAAAGCTGCTATTTTGCGGCGTATAGTTAGATTTGCCATGTTAAGTATGGCCGTCGTTCCCGTGTCGAAATTTGAAGTTTTTATTTTTTTTGCGTAAGTCGTCCGTAAGTCACGTCTAAGTTTAAAAAATGACCTCCTTGCGACGTCATTTCGCACAATGCACGGCGGGATATTTAGAAACGGTGCATGCGCAGTTCATTCGGCGCGGGGACGCGCTTCATTTAAATGAAACACGCCCCCTAATCGCCGATTTGAATTCCGCACCGTTACGCCGCTTGAGATACACTACGCCGCCGTAACTTACGGCGCAAATTCTTTGGGGATTCGAACTGGCCTAATGTAAGTTACAGCGGCGTAGCGTATCTCACATACGCTGCGCCGATCTATTTGTATGTGAATCTACCCCATAGTATTTTGGCAGTACTATGTATTGTCAAATGTGCTGTCATTGTTTTTTTTTTTTTTGCACGGAAATTTGTGAATAATTATATATAAATATATATATATAGGCCCGGATTCAGATACGAGTTACGACAGCGTATCTCCGGATATGCCGTTGTATCTCTGAGTGCGCAGCGTCGTATCTATGCGCCTGATTCTTACAATCAGTTACACATAGATTTCCCTAAGATCCGACCGGCGTAAGTCTCTTACACCGTCGTATCTTAGGCTGCATATTTACGCTGGCCGCTAGGTGGCGCTTCCGTAGATTTACGCAAGGAATATGCAAATTAGGTAGATACGGCGATTCAGAAACGTACGTCCGCCCGGCGCATTTTTTTTACGTAGTTTGCGTTAGGCTTTTTCCGGCGTAAAGTTACCTCTCATAAAGCAGGGGTAAGTCATGTTAGGTATGGACGGTGGAAACACACGAACAGCGTCGTATTTTACGTCGTTTACGTAAGTCGTTCGCGAATAGGGCTGTACGTAAGCTACGTTCACATCGAAAGCATTGACAGTTTGCGGCGTAATTTGGAGCATGCGCACTTGGAAACGTTCAAGGACGGCGCATGCGCCGTTCGTAAAAAAAACGTCAATTACGTGGGGTCACAAGTAATTTAAATAAAACACGCCCACATCATCCACATTTGAATTAGTCGGGCTTACGCCGACACATTTACACTACGCCGCCGTAACTTAGGGCGCAAGTTCTTTCTGAATACAGAACTTGCGCCCGAAGTTACGGCGGCGTAATGTATCTGAGATACGTTACGCCCGCCGATAGAGACGAAAATGTATCTGAATCCGGGCCACAATATATATATACACACACTGTATAGTATTTTGGCAATACTATGTGCTGTCATTTTTTTTTTTTTTACGGAATTGTGTGAATAATTATATATAATTTCTATACAGTTCACCTCCTATTACAGTGCAATGTAATTTCTTATTGGCAATGGGTAAGAATTAAGGGCCAGATTCAGGTAGAATTGCGGCGGTGTAATGTATCGTAGATACGTTACAACGCCGCAAGTTTTCATCGCAAGTGCCTGATTCACCAAGCACTTGCGATGAAAAACCTACGCTGGCGGCCTCTGGCTCAAGGCGGGCCTATTCAAATGGGCGTGTGCCATTTAAATTAGGTGCGCTCCCGCGCCGGACCTACTGCACATGCTCCGTTCCGTAATTCCCGTCGTGCTTTGCGCGCCTTGACGTTATTTTTTAACGCGTAGCGTAATTCCGTATTCCCGGACGGCTTACGCAAACGACGTTATTTTTTAAATTTTGACGCGGGAACGACGGCCATACTGTATACAGCAATACGATTGCTGCGTAAAGTTAAGGCACTAAAAAAACCGACTAACTTTGCGACGGGAAACTGGACTAGCGGCGACGTATCGAACGCGAAAATCCGTCGGGAATCGCCGTAACTCCTAATTTGCATACCCGACGCTGGTTTACGACGCAAACTCCCCCCAGCGGCGGCCACGGTATTGCATCCTAAGATCCGAGAGTGTAAAACAATTACACCTGTCGGATCTTCTGGCTATCTATGCGTAACTGATTCTATGAATCAGTCGCATAGATAGAAACAGAGATACGCCGTCGTATCAGGAGAAACGCCGTCATATCTCCACTGTGAATCTGGCCCTAAATTCCAATATACACTGTATAGTATTTTGGCAGTATTCTTTACACTGTATATTATGGAAGTACTACGTATTGTCATAGGGCTGTCATTGTGTCGTAGTCAACAACTAGTTAAATAAGTTCTGTACGGAATTTTTTTTTTTTTTCTATTCCTACAATGTATTTGTATACTTTTGTATCATTAAAAGCCCCTTCGAATATTTATACTTAAAGTTTAAACCACGACCATAAGAAAAGTATTTCTTGAAAGTGTTAAAAATCTGTGACGTGGTTAGAGAAGAAAAGTCTGGATGTTTCCTCCGCCGCCTCCCCGTCGGTTTCAGTCTCACAATCTTGGCTCTTTAGAGACGCCGCGTGGGAAAATGACGCCACGATTTAAAACTTGCGCCTCAATCCCCGCGACGTTTCCGCCTCTCACACACCCCGCGTCACGCCTCCTTCTCTTATAGCTCAGTCACATGAAAACAACAAAACTAATTGACGGTTTTGATTACCAGATAGAAGGTCCGCTGTGAATGCTGCGCTAAGAAAATTGTATTTTTATTCCTCGTCTTACAATTAAAGATATTCATTCTACTTGGGTAAATTCCTGGTATAATAAGCCGTTTGTTCTTCTGTGCTTCCAAAAGAAAAAAAAAAAGAACTATTGATTTTATAGTGTTATACCCAGTTGTATGCTGCTAAATCAGGGGTCTCAAACTCAAATTACCTGAGGGTCACAAGACAAGTTTTCATATGTAGATTTTTTTTATGAAGATTTTAAAGGGTAAAAAAGTTTGTCGGCATTCCACAAACGGGCGCAATTTTGAAGCGTGACATGTTGGGTATGAATTTACTCGGCGTAACATTATCTTTCATAATATTTAAAAAAATGGGGATAACTTTACTGTTGTCTTATTTTTTAATTAAAAAAAGTGTAATTTTTTCCCAAAAAAGTGCGCTTGTAAGACCGCTGCGCAAATACGGCGTAACAGAAAGTATTGCAACGATCGCCATTTTATTCTCTAGGGTGTTAGGATAAAAAATATATATAATGTTTGGGGGTTCTAATCAGAGGGAAGAAGATGGCAGTGAAAATAGTGTAAAATGACATTAGAATTGCTGTTTAACTTGTAATACCAACGTCCACCACCAGATGGCGCCAGCTCACATCTGGTGGTAATAACTTGTAATACCAATGGCTCACCACCAGATAGCACCAGCTCACAAAAAACAAAAAAAAAAAAAACATTTTTTTTTTGCTCCCCCCACTTCTGCCCTGCCTGCGGGCCATTTATAACTGGTCCGCGGGCCGCAAATGGCCCGCGGGCCGGTACTTTGAGACCACTGTGCTAAATCAAAGTCATTCCCCCAAAAAAGAGAAACTTTACAACTTTAGCTTTTTTTTTTTTTTTGTGCTTTATACAGTGGTGTGCTGCTTAGCCAAGTTGATGTGACTTGCTACTATTTAACAAGGTTAAAATATATATATATACACAGCCCTCAAAAAATCCACTCGCCTGCTCGCATTTTGCGAGTGGATTTTGAGGTCTGGCGAGAAACGGTTGCCTGGGAGAGAGGGGGGGGGGCGAGCACTGCCATCTGGCGGGTTGTATGGTAGTCCTTCTCCCAGCGCTTGTGGAGGGGAAGAGAGAGAGAGGAGGGAGCCGGCTGTATGATTCAGATTGCGGGGGACATCACTAGCGGCTTTCTTTGCAATAGCCGAATGTTCCCCGCACTCGCTGTCACACACAGCCCCGACCCCTGGTCCCAGGGAATTTGATAGACAGATCACCTGTCCAATCCCGAGTGACATGAATCAAAGTTCCCCGGCCAGGGGGCGGGGCTGTATGTGTCGCCGAGCGGCGGGAACACACAGCGATTTAAATCAAAGCTGTCTCTCTGAGTTCTTATCATCCGGCCAGCTAATACTCTTCCGCTCCTCTGTTCCCCTACATTATGGACGCGGGTAGGCAGCATTATCTACACAGGTAGGCAGCATGATGGACACGGACGAGGCTGCATTGGTGGACACGGGCAGGCTGCATTGGTGGGCACGGGCAGGCTGCAGTGGTGGACACGGGCAGGCTGCAGTGGTGGACACGGGCAGGCTGCAGTGGTGGACACGGGCGAGGCTGCAGTGGTGGACACGGGCGAGGCTGCAGTGGTGGACACGGGCGAGGCTGCAGTGGTGGACACGGGCAGGCTGCAGTGGTGGACACGGGCAGGCTGCAGTGGTGGACACGGGCGAGGCTGCAGTGGTGGACACGGGCAGGCTGCAGTGGTGGACACGGGCAGGCTGCAGTGGTGGACACGGGCGAGGCTGCAGTGGTGGACACGGGCGAGGCTGCAGTGGTGGACACGGGCAGGCTGCAGTGGTGGACACGGGCAGGCTGCAGTGGTGGACACGGGCAGGCTGCAGTGGTGGACACGGGCAGGCTGCAGTGGTGGACACGGGCAGGCTGCATTGGTGGACACGGGCAGGCTGCATCGGTGGACACGGGCAGGCTGCATCGGTGGACACGGGCAGGCTGCATCGGTGGACACGGGCAGGCTTCATCGGTGGACACGGGCAGGCTTCATCGGTGGACACGGGCAGGCTTCATTGGTGGACACGGGCAGGCTTCATTGGTGGACACGGGCAGGCTACATTGGTGGACACGGGCAGGCTACATTGGTGGACACAGGCGAGGCTGCATTGGTGGACACGGGAAGACTGCATTGGTGGACACGGGCAGGCTGCATTGGTGGACATGGGCGAGGCTGCATTAACCACTTAAGACCCGGACCTTTAGGCAGCTAAAGGACCCGGCCAGGTTTTGCGATTCGGCACTGCGTCATTTTAACAGACAATTGCGCTGTCATGCGACGTGGCTCCCAAACAAAATTGGCGTCCTTTTTTTCCTTACAAATAGAGCTTTCTTTTGGTGGTATTTGATCACCTCTGCGGTTTTTATTTTTTGCGCTATAAACAAAAATAGAGTGATAATTTTGAAAAAAATGCAATATTTTTTACTTTTTGCTATAATAAATATCCCCCAAAAATATTTAAAAAAACATTTTTTTCCTCAGTTTAGGCCGATACGTATTCGCCGGCCGGACGTACGTTTCTGAATCGGCGTATCTACTATTGGCCAGCGTAAATATGCAGCCTAAGATACCACGGTGTAAGACACTTACGCCGGTCGGATCTTAGGGAAATCTATGCGTAACTGATTCTATGAATCAGTCGCATAGATACGACGCTGCACACTCAGAGATACGACGGCGTATCCCTAGATACGCCGTCTTACCTCCCTTCTGAATCTGGCCCATAGTGTCTACAAAACAGGGGATATTTTTATGGCATTTTTATTAATATTTTTTTTTTTACTAGTAATGGTGGAGATCAGCGATTTTTATTGTGACTGCGACATTATGGCGGACACATTGGACACTTTTGACTCTATTTTGGGACCATTCACATTTATACAGCCATCAGTGCTATAAAAATGCACTGATTACTGTAGGCAAGGGGTTAACCACTAGGGGGCGAAGAAGGGGTTAAGTGTGTCCCAGGGAGTGATTCTAACTGTGTGGGGGGCGTTGCTTACTGTGACATGACACTGATCGCTGCTCCCGATGACAGGGAGCAGATGATCAGTGTCCTGTCACTAGGCAGAACAGGGAGATGCCTTTTTTACACAGGCATTCCCACGTTGTGCAGCTTTGTGACACGATCCCGGAGCTCGCAGCAGGGGCACGCGCGCCCACACGGAGGTAAATTTAAAGGGATGTACATGTACGCCCTTTTGCCTGTCTGTGCCATTCTGCAGACGTAAATGTTCGTGCGGCGGTCGGCAAGTGGTTAACGTTAGGCACCGACTTTGAGATAATCTGACTTCAACACAATCCCAGAGTGACATCAATTCCTTTTCCTGCAGCTGTAATCACATGTCGGATGTCACAAGTAGGATGGTTGGGACAAGGATCCGACTTTGATCCGACTTCAATGATATTTAATGGGATAAAGTAGGACCAAAGTCAGACCAAAGTAGCACAGGAACCTTTTTCAGGCTGGGTATGACAAACGCTCCAACATTGGGAGCTCATGTCGTATGACGTGTGAAAACCAATGTTTCCCTATGAGAGCCGTCTTAACCGGTCCTACTTCAGCCCAGTGGGATCAAAGTCGGATTGCGGTCTTAACTGATCCGATTTTGTCATGCGACTTGTGCTCTGATGATCTTGAAGGTGAACCTCACGCCAACATTTAAAAAAAAACGACATGGGTTCCCCCCTCTAAGACCATACCAGGCACTTAGGTCTGGCATGGATCTTAAGGGGGGAAACCCCCATGCCAAAAAAAGGATGTGGGGTACCCCCTAAAATCCATACCACACCCATATCCAGGGGTGTCAAACTCAATTTTATCGTGGGCCACATCAGCATTATGAATGCCCTCAAAAGGGACGGTTGTATATGTAAGATTAGATGTCCAGTGCATCCTCTTCCCTTACATTAGATGTCAAGAGTCATTCCTAGGGGTAATTGATGTGTAGTATATACTAGTAGAAGTAAAAGGAATGTCCAGACAGGTGCACATTAAACTTGTGGTGAGGAAAGTAAAGCTGAGGAAGATAGGAGAATAGCAGATTCAGGCGTAATGATAGGAAACAGTCCTGCTCCCAAACGTAACACTTCTCTGCGCCACAGTGGGTTTAGTGTACCCGGACAGGCCTCTCTCACTGACCTGGCAGCCGGAGCATCGCTTGGACAATTGTAGGAATAAGTCTCTGCCACAGACCCTCCTTGGTGAACTTGAACTTGGGAGAAAGTCTCTGCCACAGACCCCTCTCAATGAGCCTCAGAAGATACCTCGGCCACAGGTCCCCTCTGGGTTGAATTCCTGGAGATATGCCTCCTTAATTGAGTTACGTCTGGATCTTCTTCAGCTTGTCGGTGATCAATCCCTCGGTGTCCGGCTACCTCGATCCCCGGTGGTTTGTCCAGGCCCTTTTGGACTGCCAGCCTCTCAATGGCGCTCCTCAGACTGACTCCCCACCGAACAGCAGTACAGCTTGGGATCTTCAAAGGTGGGAACCCAGTCACTCACTGGGCCCCGTCACGGTTCGGATGCTCTGGGCCAACATGTCCCCGGAACCAGGAACACTGTGTGGCACGCACGCCCCGGCCAGGTAGGCCATAGTGCCGGGGCGCCATGATGTGGCCACCCTAAAAGGTGGGTGCCACACTGGACGAAGAAGACCCAGAACCAATGGCGACTGCCCCAAAAATACCCCTCCCAGCATGCACAGCGAGGACAAACCCCCGTGATTGGCTGCTGGGAAAGAGCACCCAAACCTTGACTCCACTGCTGCCACCTGCAGCACCGGGCCTGGAAGAACACCCCAATACAGCAGAATGGACTCACAGCACAGCCAAGCTGAGACAGAGACCGCATAATTGCTCTAACAATCAGGATCAGAGTCTAACTACACTCTGATCTACACATAAATTTAGATAGCACCAGTACTGTATAGTACATAGGCGCTACACACTCCCCCTTCCTGAATAGACACTGTGCCCAGTGTCCCAAAAGAGGGTATTCAATCCTGAATACCTGACCTGAATCTGCATAGCAACAGAAAAGGACAGTAGAAAGAAGAAATAGAAAAATACAAACATTTTTAAAACATTATTATATGAACATTTATATATAGTGGTGCATAGAAATTTCCACAATCCTGACTATCTATACTGCCCCATTCTCTGACA
This sequence comes from Rana temporaria, assembly GCF_905171775.1. Lineage (NCBI taxonomy): Eukaryota > Metazoa > Chordata > Amphibia > Anura > Ranidae > Rana > Rana temporaria. The sequence goes on along the minus strand of NC_053489.1, from coordinate 654,972,957 downwards.
GTTGTTGATAGTTGGTCAAACCACCTGCAGAATAAAATTAGAAGAAACCAACACATATGTACAGACATACATTAACTATTGTACATTTGGTCCCCTAGGGGTGAACGGGAGCTGCACCCCCCGACACTAAGGTGAAACTCCCTTTCCCCCCAGAGAGACATATTATCAAAACTAGATATGTACATGTAACGGAATGACCCGGGACACCAGAGACTTTGTAAGGATGAGGGGTACTCCTGTACCGGCGTCACCAAGGAGTCTTATGTCTAGGGTGACCTTATGTCCGATAGGGCCATAGGGTGACTGAGAAATTATGTCCTAAATTACAGGACAGGGGACATCACTGATAGTTCGTATTGCAGGATTTTGAGATACTGCAAGATGTGGGTTAATTGTGACCCAACCAGTCAATAATGCCTGCAAAGAATATTCTATGACTAATTTCTATGATTAGCCCTGACTAGTGACATGCTAATTGAGTCAGGCCCCTGGAAGACATTTCATTGTCCATCGTGTAAAGGTGTTAATCCAGGTCTGCTCCCAGACCTCTAATTATGTATGCTAAATACTGTTTGAATGAATGACTTGTATAGCGCTACTCATGCGAACTGAATCGCCTCTGGGCGCTTTTTCCAGCCAGAGTCTGCTTGGCTGGTGCGGTCATTTTACCCCGTAGGATCGTGACACGCTTGGGACACACAGGCATACACACATATATATACTGGGCCAATTTGGGCAAGATCCAATTTACCTACCAGCATGTCTTTGGAGTGTGGGAGGAAACCGGAGTACCCGGAGGAAACCCACGCAGGCACAGGGAGAACATGCAAACTCCAGCCAGATGGTGTCGTGTTTATTTGTGGAATGTACTTGTCGGAGACAGAACGTCTGTCTAGGGGTGTGGATTGAGAAGAGATCATTGTGTGATGGTGTTTTGTTATGCTGTTAATGAAGGAATGTGCAGTGATTAGATCATGATAATTATAGGCCGGCGCCGACATGTCTAGAATGTTTAGTAATTAGCTCAAAGAATGTGATTGAAGCCCCCCATGGTGTGATGTGTGGGTGGGGAGTTGATTGTTCCTTCCATGCCTTGTACTGTATATAAGCTGAGAAAAAACCATTAAAGTTGTCATTACATTTGGAACAAGTACAGAGCTGCGTGTCTCCTCTTGATTCTGGGGAATTGATATGGATCGGGTCCTGTTGGTTGGAGTGTCGATAAGCTGTCTTGGATGGGATGGAAGGTCGTAAACGGTGGTGACCGTTACAGTACAGTCACCAAGATTGGAGATGAGACTGCACCCTCTCGTCAGAGGGCGAAATCTCCCCTCCTCCCAAGGAGATATCAGTAAGTGCTGAGATATGCAAACGGCAATAATCATTTTTTTTCTTGTACATGGCAATGTACAAGAGTTCTTCTGCGCTGGTAGAAGTTGCAGAACACCGCCCCTAGTGGTCAGTGCGCTGGTACTACCAGAATAAGGCAGTCCACTGCTCACTGCTCAATTAGCAGGAAAAGGGAGATATGAAAAACGGTATCTTCTCCTTATTCCTTTCCCCAGGTGCTGTGAAGAAGCCGGCAAGATCCTATCTTTACTTATAAAACCCCCCGAAGTTCTGCACTAACAATAAAGTGTGGATCTGGTGGAATGAAAACAAAAACTGGAAAGGGGCAACAGTTCATGTCCGTAACTTCTTTAAAGCAAACATTAAAGGTGACAACGCAGGCATGAGGCCTACTTATAGAACCGTGAATCCGGCAAAATGACAATGTCCCCTCGGTAATTTGTAGTGGTAACAGAGAAAACTTGATCCACTTTCCTGGGACATTTGAAGACCACTCTATCACTGAAGATGTACCGGCCAGGGCTTCAATTCCTCTTGCAATCTTCAAACTTGTAATTCAAGCGAATAAAAGTATAATCCGTGTCACGGGCACACTTGGGCACACATAAGCGCTCCCAGATTGCATCCTGATACCAGTCCTCTCTCATCTTTTCAAGTTCGGGCAGCAGGGCTGGAGGCACATAGGGATATTCCCACCCATAATCAGTGGCCACCTTTTTCATAAAAATGCGCTGCAGGCGGGCCAGTATAGGCAAAGTATGGGGGTCTCCACGGCCTTGTAGCATGACAGCGTCCGGAGCTCTCTTTAATACTGGCAGCAGAGCAGGCATAGGGTCAGCGACGCTGGTGCTCGGCGCTCCAACTTCCCAATTTAGCTGGGGAAGTCCTGCAAGTGGTGTGGCATGGCCGGAGCGTTTCTTGCACCTACGGGGCCTGTTGGCTTGAGAGCTTCTACCGCATTGGGACTCGGGAAACTCGGGTTCGAACCATTTGTCGTCCCCATCGTCAGACAAAGAGTCCAGATCCGATGACTCACACTCTTCCGCGGGAAAGCAGGTGCGCCCCCCAACAGGGACTTGGTTGAATCATCCGCTCACTGGCAGGCCTCGACCACAGCCGTGGGAAGCCTGCGCGGGGCCCATGTTAGCTATAGCATGCCACACTGAGACCACATTAGTTGGTGTCGCCTCCGGTATGACACCAGCTTCTACACTGGGCACACATTCTTTCTCATCCACATGGCTTACCTCCGGTGATACAGTTGGGGTAGCAGCCGATGGCAGTGTAAGCATGGACGAGACGGTCACCACCTCCAGATCAGATACTACTGTAGTTGGGGAGGGTTCCGGCCATGGGGCCTCCTCCTCCGCGGTCACATTCCCAGTGATCCAGTCCACCTTGTACTCCCGGGGAGACTCAGTCGGTGGTTCCACTTGGAATAGGTAACTCCGGCATCTCTTGCATCTAGCAAAAGGTAACAGACGGACGGCCAACTCCGAACATCGGGGGCAGGACAGTCTGAGGGCCTTCACGCTGCCGCTGGAAAACAGGACGAACTTCCCCAGGGCCCGCATATCTGTCAGAGGTACTCCAGCAGCAGCGGACATTGCGTTGACTCCCGGCACAGACATTGAGGGTCGCAGCTATCCAAATGGCGTTGATGGCACAGACATGTTCGCACGACCTTCTCTCATGGGCGGGCAATCACTCTGTCCTTTGGCGCCAAACTCAGCCTGCATCTCACGCAGGGGTGGGTAGCTCCTCCCACCTAGATACTTTCCTTTACATGTGGCAGGCGCACATGGCTTCACCGCACGTGCACCCAGCTTCAATGGCGACGTTAACTCTTTCCTCACCATGCACATTTTAACACATGACAATTCCTTATGGCTGTGGCCAAATAACTTCTGAATTCTGGTATTTTTGAGGTAACAGCCAATCCTGGACGAGCCCCCATGTGTGGCACTACCCCCGGGGGGGCTGCTGGATTTTTGGGCGGCATGTTACCTCTTGGCTCCTCAAAAATTCCTAGGGGTAATTGATGTGTGGAATAGTGGAAACAACTGCGCTAAGTTAAAGGATTAATAATATCTGGATTAATAAGCAGCGACTATTCTGTGAACAACAGTGAACAAAATTGGAAAATATGTATAGTTGCGCTAAACCAAAAGAAAAAAAATATTTTGTGCTATCAGTGAAAACGCACATCAGATAAACACATAGCCCGATTGAGCCGTGTGTGTCTGGTGTTAATAAATATAGGTGTCGACGACAACACAAATCTATAAAGTATATACACTCAGATATAATGACAAAATACGCCAAACATTTAAGTGCAATTCACCACATTAGGCAGATATGACACTGATCAACCTAGTGAATATATAAACAAAAGTTCCAGTCCATCTGATAGATGGGTGAGATAAATGTGCAAAAAATTTAAAATTTTCAATTTTTTGCACATTTATCTCACCCATCTATCAGATGGACTGGAACTTTTGTTTATATATTCACTAGGTTGATCAGTGTCATATTTGCCTAATTGATGTGTATTACATCTAGTAGAAGTAAAAGGAATGTCCAGACAGGTGCTCTTTGCTGTGCTCTTTATTACCCAGCCGGGTAAAAACAGTAAGCTTGTGGTGAGGAAAGTAAAGCTGAGGAAGATAGGAGAATAGCAGATTCAGGTGTAATGATAGTAAACAGTGCTGCTCCCAAACGTAACACTTCTTAGTACCATTCCCGCCGGAGTGGGTTTAGTGTACCCAGACAGGCCTCTCTCACTGACCTGGCAGCCGGAGCATCGCTCGGACAATTGTAGGAATAAGTCTCTGCCACAGACCCTCCTAGGTGAAATTTTAACTAGAGAGAAAGTCTCTGCCACAGATCCCTCTCAATGAGCCTCAGATGATACCTCTGCCACAGGTCCCCTCTGGGTAGAATTCCTGGAGATATGCCTCCTTAATTGAGTTACGTCTGGATCTCCTTCAGCTTGTCGCCCAGGTACCGACCGACAGGTGATCAATCCCTTGGTGTCCGGCTACCTCGATCCCTGGTGGTTTGTCCAGGCCCTTTTGGACCGCCAGCCTCTCAATGGCGCTCCTCAGACTGACTCCCCACCGAACAGCAGTAAAGCTTGGGATCTTTAAAGGTGGGAACCCAGTCACTCACTGGGCCCCCGTCACGTTTTGGATGCTCCGGGCCAACATTACCCCCGGAACCAGGAACACAGCGTGGCACGCACGACCCGGCCAGGTAGGCCATAGTACCGGGGCGCTGTGATGTGGCCACTCTAAAGGTGGGTGCCACACTGGACGAAGAAGACCCAGAATCAATGGCGTCTGCCTCATGAATACTCCTCCCCAGCATGCACAGCGAGGACAAACCCCCGTGATTGGCTGCTGGGAAAGAGCACCCAAACCTTGACTCCACTGCTGCCATCTGCAGCACCGGCGCTGGAAGAACACACCAATACAGCAGAATGGACTCACAGCACAGCCAAGCTGAGATAGAGACCGCAGCACAGTGGTGCAGTGAGTAGCACTTTCGCCTAGCAGCAAAAAGGTTCGCTGGTTCGATTCCCAACCACGACACCATCTGCCTGGAGTTTGCATGTTCTCCCTGTGTCTGCGTGGGTTTCCTCCGGGTACTCCGGTTTCCTCCTACACTCCAAAGACATGCTGGTAGGTAAATTGGATCTCATCCAAATTGGCCCAGTATATATGTATATATGTGTGTATGACTGTGTGTCCCTAGCGTGTCATGATCCTACGGGGTAAAAATGACCGCACCAACCAAGCAGATACTGGCTGGAAAAAGCGCCCAGAGGCGATTCAGTTCGCATGTGTTGCGCTATACAAGTCATTCATTCATTCATTCATTCATAATTGCTCTAACAATCAGGATCAGAGTCTAACTACACTCTGATCTACACATACATTTAGATAGCACCAATACTGTATAGTACATAGGCGCTACACATGATTAGGACAATTGGACACCATTATTACCCCTATTGGTTTATTGTGCAAAGGGTTAACATGGAGGGATTGAACTCTGATGTGATCAATGTGTCTAACACATTTGGTGCAGCTTGCAGTGCACCCACTTAAGGGCCTGCCACTGACAGATTTCTACTTGAAATCTCTGAGTCTTCCTTAGCTCTGACAGTGTGGCCCACTTTTCCATCCAGGGAAGAGTTCACCACTTTTATACAGGATTTTATGGGCCAAGTTGCAGCATTAAAACTAGGGTTGTCCCGATACCACTTTTTTTAGGACCGAGTACAAGTACCGATACTTTTTTTCATGAATTCAACGATACCGATTACCGATACTTTTTTTTTAAATGCAGCCATGTGTCCCCAAATGTAGCCTTGTCCCTAAATGCAGCCATGTCCCTAAATGCAGCCTTGTCCATAATGCAGCTTTGTCCCTAAATTCAGCCTTGTCCCTAAATTCAGCCATGTCCCTAAATGCAGCCATGTCCCTAAATGCAGCCATGTCCCTAAATGCAGCCTTGTCCATAATGCAGCCTTGTCCCTAAATTCAGCCATGTCCCTAAATTCAACCATGTCCCTAAATTCAGCCTTGTCCATAAATGCAGCTTTGTCCCTAGATGCAGCCTTGTCCCTAAATACAGCCTTGTGTCCCCAAAGAGAAAGCCAAGTCCCCCCCCCCCCCCCGCCGCTGCCGTCTAGTTGATTTGTGCTTGGGGAACATAACAGCTTTCATTTGAATAGCTGTTTGTTCCCTGCCGCGCCTCATCATGTATAGACACTCCCCCTTGCCCGGGCACTTTGATAGACAGATCACCCGTCCAATCCTGGGACGGGTGATCTGCCTATCAAAGTTTCCGGACAAGGGGGAGGAGCTATACATGACAAGGCGTGGCGGGGAACACACAGCTATTCAAATGAAAGCTGTTATGTTCCCCAAGCGCAAATCAACTAGATGTCGGCAGCGGGCGGGGGGGGCTTTGCTTTCTCTTAAGGGACTAGACGGCAGCAGCTCTCCTCTCCTCCATACTCGAGGACTGCTCTGCTCCGCTCTCTGCCCCCTCTCCACCCGCTCTCCGCCCCCTCTCCACCACCTGCACTCCACCCCCTCTCCACCCGCTCTCGGGGAGAAAAAAAGTATCGGTAAAGCATCGGGAGCATTTGCGCGAGTACAAGTACTCGCGCAAATGCTCAGTATCGGTCCCGATACCAATACTAGTATCGGTATCGGGACAACCCTAGAGTCAACTTTGCTAACCCAGCAGAGACACGTGTGACTCTTGTCGTAGAGATAAGGCTGTATGCTTAGCACAAACAATATCCCCAATCTCCTGTGCTAATAAGCACCCATTTCGTCTAATGATATAATGCATCTTACGCATCATTCTATTTCCTGTATATCTCCAAGTGAACAGACCTCACCACAGCTTATGTTCTCAGCTCCTCAGCATGACTCCTCCTCAGAGCAGTGTGTTTGGCTCTTTTATTTGTAAAAGACAAAAACTCTGACAAACAGGAAGAGTTTGCCACAATAGCCAATCGCTTCCTCAATACAAAATGACATCACAGGAAATGGCAAAAAAGGGGAGTGCACTCATAGGAAGTGACCTAACAGGAAAACTTCCTACAGGATTAGTTAATACAAACAACCAATGAATAATGGCTCAAGGCTTATGGGCGTGTCTGGGCAGAGACAGGGTGCATGGAAGCTAAACAAACATGGACTCTGTCTCTGACCATAACAACTCAAAGCTCCCGTATTACCGCTGATAGGAATCCTTATTCTGTGCTGTTCCAGAGAACAACGCATACCCGGATTATAATACTGTTCCTTGTGGGGAGGCTATCTGCAGGTGTACGCTACGAATCCCAACATATGCTGATGAGACACAAGAGCGTACATCCGCCTATAACCGATAATGTCCTTGCAGAGCGAACATATGTCCCCCAGATGATCGTTCTGTGCTAATGCACAGGGGCACTTTCGCTGGCACACATATCCCCACTATGCAAACGTCTCTCTCCAATCCCAGGAAGTTTTCCACTACCAGACACGTCTCAACCAGCGTCAATCTGCCCCAGTCAGCTCTTTAGAGCGGGCTGCGGGAGTACTAACACTGGGCGACATTATGACAATACATATTAAATACATCTTAATAAAATTTTCACAACACTTAAAATGCTTCCTTTCGTTTATAGATGAACAATGTCTTCTGAGCTTCCCCACGTGACAGTACTTTGGCCTGAATGGCCTGTCACCAAGCTTAATCACTGTCACAGGAAGTGACATCATCTACCCAGATAAGATCCAACTCCATCCAATTTGCAAACCAACCCAGAGTGGACTCCTACAGTGGAGAGATGACCATGGAGTCACAGATGGCTGAGGATACCTTGCAGGGGGAAGGGCAATCAGAATATACTGCCAATTTGACCTAATTGGGAAAAATGGTAGTAGATTTTTAAAGGAAAATTCTAATTTGAATTTCAATTTTACAGTATTCCCTTTTACACTTTCCCAAACACCCCAATCTAAGATTCTCATGAAACCACAAATCTCGGACCTGTAATTTAAATTCTGCACTATAGTTAATGAAGAATGAAGAGATAAAAGAATAAGATACATTTAAAGCTAAATTACAGGGAAAGGGGCAATGCCACAGTATAAACAGAAAAGTCAGTGGTATTACCCATACAACACATAGATTGAAGAGCTCCCAGGTGCTCGATCCACAGTCGCTGGCTCAGTAGAGTAATGTGGAAAAAATGATGCGCACTCCGGTTGTTGCTCTTAAATTTTCTTGAATAGCCACAGTGAATTAACGCAGATTAAGTAACGTGTTTTAGACTATAAGGCCATAGTCATAAGCCATGACTAAGGCCTTATAGGCTGAAACGCGTCAACTGACATAATCTGCATTTGTTCACTGTGGTTATTTAGTAAAATGAAGAAATTTTAAGAGGTCTGGAGTGCGGACCATTTTTTCCACAATGCCACAGTGCCTCCTGTGGTGGGATAACTATTGCACAACATAACTGAACCAGAACTTGCAGCAGACTTGCAGAATGTTTGCAAAGAAAGTTGATCTGGAGCCATGCAATGTGGACATGTTGCAATTGTGCAACAAACTTGTGGAGCCTGGCAAGTCAAGCAATAGCTTAGCAAGTAATTTTCAAACTTGCAGCACAATTACTTGCTATCTGGAATTGTAAACTAATTGGCGATAGTGGCGGATGTCATTGACCATATGTGACCATGGCCATTTTTATTCAGAAGGCTAAGCCACCATCCCCAGGCCTTTGTATGCATTCAACTGTCAACTGGAAATGGCTGGGTGGGGATACGTTACTGGTTGCCATCAGCTCCCTAACAATCAGCCTGAGTCGGAAGCTCTCTTGTCTACCATGAAGTTTTTATACGTACCTTAGTAGACAAGTGGTTAAATGTTTACTAACTTCTAACACACAAGTGTAACATTAAGGCTGGGTTTACACCGTGTAGTAGAATAATTAAGGTCCTGACACAATTTCTCAGGGTGAATATCTACTTTGCCTGCTGACCAAATTACAAGGAGCTGAGACCAGACTACTTGGATGGCTGTGGGAAAAGAGAAGGGAGGAGTTCCTCTCACCTTATTTTTTTCTTAGCCTCATGACATCACAAATACATGCATTTGATTGATTCACATCATAAATCCACACCCACTCCATCCTCAGTATCACCCACCCCCTTGTGACGTCTGTAGCACATGGCATACACATTCCAAAGTCCAGGAGCCATTTTGATTTCAGACAGTGGTTTGGGCTAGGAGCGAGGAGATGGAAGTCCTTATTTGGAAGAAATCTTCTGGTCAGATGGAGACAGGAAGAAGGGGGGATGGTTGAATTCCACTTTAGAATGCAGTAGAAAGGAGAGGCTGGAGTATCAGGAGTGATTGAGGGGGGGGGGGGAATGGAGCTGCTTTTAATAATCCTTCGTATTTTCAATGCTGAGTTCATTACTTTTAAAACTTAATTTCTTATCTGACAAATCTTATCAAGGAAAATAAACACTTATTGTGACATTTTTTCACACATGCATATATAAAAAGAAATATAAAAAACAACAATGTAGAAATAATATGAAAATATAAAAGATTAAACATTTTAGAAGTTCTAATAAAATAATTCAAAATAGAAATTGTATCCAAATCCATCACAGTCCCCCCTTAAAATGACTATTTTATCAGTACTGTCCCTACATTCTCTTTGTTCTTTCCCTCACTTGAGAATGTTGTAAGTGGTCTTAACAGGTAAAGACTGTAACAGAGGATATGGTCCCTCTTCTACTTCCTTCAATGAATCTCCTATATCACCCAAATTTAAAAAAGTAGGAGCTACCTCTTCAGCTGCATTTCCTAACAGATTCTTTATACAGGGCAGAATACAATAAAACATCACCACAACCAATATAACCAAAAACAAAATTGCTATACCTATTTGAGTACAAATGCGTTGCCACCCTTTCATCCACCCAAAATACTGGTCCCAGGGATCTGTCAGCCCTGAATTTCTTTTTAACTCCTTGGAGAGTTCCTCTAATTTCTTAATGGCCAATGTTACCTTGCCATTCGCACCTGTATTGTACGGAATGTACGTACAACATGTACTAGTTCCAGGTAACATTTTACATACACCCCCCTTTTCAGCTAATATCATGTCTAGGGCCATGCGATTTTGGAAAGTCATCTGTGAAGTGGCCTCTAGCTGTTCAGCTATTCCCTGGAGTGCATCCCTGGTATAGTTAACAAACCTCTGTTGATTATAGTAAATATAATTAATCCAATCCACATTCTTATTTATGGTGATTATGGGAATCAGGGACTCAAAACCTGCAGCTACTTGATCTCTAGCTTTAAACTCATCCGGGACCCCCCTTGGTACCCCTATGGCATCTATATATACATGAGGGTCAAAACTACCAGCTGGGGCACTTCTACGCTCTCTATTGGAGTGCTTCCCTTCTGTTACTAGGTCCTCTATAGGGATGAGCTGTGATTCTAGGAATCACTCGCATAGATACCCGGGTCAAAAAACAGAGATACGATGGTGTTTCCTGAGATGCACACAACAGTGTTTCCATGAGATTACAGTTTTGGTGTCTTGCGCGGCGTCCATCGGCGGCCTCGTCGGGTCCGGCGTCTGTCTGCGGCTTCGGGTGTCCTCTTCGTCGGGTCCGGCGTCCTTCTGTGGCGTCCTCGTCGCTCGTTTTCCGCTTTCCCGCGCTGAGTTTGAATACTGCGCCGGCATATACCGAGCGCAGTACACTCGGGCAGGCTCGGCTACTGTCAGGCTCACGTCCTGTATGTCCAGGATGTGAGCGCGGGAGGAGCCGAGACTGCCCGACTATACACAAGTGTACTGCGCTCGCTATATGCCGGCGCAGTATTCAAACTCGGCGCGGGAAAGCGGGTATCGGCGTATATCGCGCACCCACGATTTTGCCCTGATTTTCAGGGCAAAAAAGTGCGCGGTATACGCCGATAAATACGGTATACTGTGAGTACCGGTATCTAAATCAGGATCTGGAATGGAAGAAAATACTCGTGCATCAATATTAGTTAATTCTTTGGCAAGAGCCGTTACATAATCTACCAAAGTATCAGACTGTAATTGCAACTGTTGTGGGTAATAACAACCTAACCTAGGAGCTGTACCAAACAAGATTTCAAAAGGGGACAAAGAATGCTTCCCTCTCGGGGACTACCGTACACTGAACAAGGCTATTGGCAAACTTTCAGGCCAGGACAGACCTGTGTCCTTGGCCATTTTCAACATTCGGGTTTTAAGTGTCTGGTTCATTCTTTCCACCTTCCCACTACTCTGAGGATGATAAGGTGTGTGAAACACTAATGTGGTACCTAGGGCCTTCCATATTTATTTTGTAATTGTAGCAGTGAACGCAGGACCTTGATCACTCTCTATCACCTCGGGTACCCCATATCTGCAAACCACCTCCAAAAGTAACTTTTTAGCTGTGGTTTTCGCTGTCTGATTTGCAACTGGATAAGCCTCGGGCCATCCTGAGAACATGTCTACTACTACCAGGGCATACTCGAATCTACCACTCTTTGGCATTTTTATGTGGTCGATCTGTATCCTCTGGAAGGGGTAGAGAGGTCTGGCTGAATGTTTCGGGGGGGTTTTCTCCAGCCTTCCGGGATTCCATGCTAGGCAGGTGTGGCAGGACTTGCAGTACTGGTTAGTTAAAGTAGTGATTCCTGGAGCTACATAGTGTTTGTTTATAAGTGAGTTCATCAAAGAGCTCAGCCTCTTGAGCAGACATGGATGCTGGGAGCGAGGCGGCTTTCATAACTGAAGTCTCTGTGGTAACCGCATATCCTGTATGGTAATTGCCGAATGAATCTGCAAATCTGGAGCCATCAACATACAAGGTGAGTTGAGGATCTGGGATTGGGGAATCCAGGACAGAGAGTAGATGGGTGGTTTCAGCCTCCATGAGTTCAAAGCAACCATGTTCATGTTCATCCAAGGTAGGAGCAGGTAGGTCTGTGTTCTCTTCTTCCTGTTTGTCCAGAGACATGTCCTGATTCCCCCCTTGGACAAGAGGAAGAAGGGTAGCGGGGTTCAGCTGCTGGCATCGAAGCAGTGTGACATTGTCAGGCAGGAGTAGAGTGCATTGTAACCGGAGGTTGCGGGCAGAGGATATTTGCTTGGGCTGCACTTGATTCAAGATGGCAAAGATATTGTGAGGGGCACGCAGCTGTAGGGGATATCCCAGAACAATATCTGAAGTTTTGTCCAACAGGGCCTGGGCAGCAAAAACAGCTCGTAGACAGGATGGTTCTCCTCTGGCAACTGAGTCTAGGCGGGCAGAATAGTAACCAATGGGGCGGTTACGGAGTCCATAACTTTGTGTCAACACCCCCGAGGCGTGGCCCTGGGTCTCAGAAATAAACAAGCGAAAGGGCTTTCCATAATCAGGGAGACCGAGTGCAGGAGCAGAGCTGACCGCCTTTTTCAAAAGGTAAAAGTTAGTAAGGGCTTCTTCGGACAGCGCAAAGGGGACACATGACAGGTTGTCATACAGTGGCTGCATGAGAAGGGAAGCCACAGGTATCCAGGCTCTGCAATAAGAGATCAGTCCCAAAAATGCATGTAGGGCCTTGGCGCTACTGGGGGGCGGAATGGCTTGGATGGCTTCAATGCGTTGTTGCGTAATGTGCTTTGCGCCATGAGATATGCAATGTCCCAGGAAGACAACATGGGAAGAGCACCACTGTAATTTCTCTTTTGAGGCCTTGCATCCTTGTTGAGCTAGGTACACCAGAAGGCTCACAGACGATTGTTCCGCTGTTTCCTGAGAGGGGGCACAGACGAGCAAGTCATTCACATATTGGAGAACCACAACCAGGTCCGGGTGGGGGTTAGGCCAGTTGGAGAGGATAAGGGACATGGCCTTAGTAAACTGGTTGGGCGAGTTCTGTGCGCCTTGTGGGAGAACAACCCAGGTATACTGTTTTAATGCGTGGGTAAATGCAAACAAGTACTGGCAGGAGGGGTCCAATGGGACACTAAAGAAGGCATTTGCCAAATCGATGACAGTGAAAATCTTTGCAGATGGGGGAACCCCAGACAGAAGAGTGTGCGGATTGGGGACAAGTGGCGTCTCCAAAACGGTGGCCTCGTTCACTGCTCTAAGATCCTGTACCAACCGAAACTTATCCGGGTGACCCTTGGGGGTCTTCTTTTTAACAGGAAACAAAGGGGTATTGCAAGGGGAAGTACAGGGTATCAGGGGACCATTCCCCAACAAAACTTCAATTTGCTCAGTAATCGCCTGAGTCTGGACAGGTTTGAGGGGTTATTGTGCCCTTCTGGGAAGAACAGCTCCTGGTTTAAGAAGGACTACCACCGGGGGAACTGACAACCTACCTACATCCTCCGGGCCAGTGGACCAGAGGCAGAAAGGTATTTGATCAAGGAAATGGTCAGGGATAGCAGTTGGCGAAACCTGCAGGGCCATCAGGAAGGGGAGGGAACATAATGCTGATGTGTCACCCTCACTCAGGGCAGTGGACACGGAGATGGACCCATCAGCATTATATAAAATGGAGGCCTGAAGCCTGGAAAGAACATCTGCACCCAAGAGATTGAGGGGACAGGTGTTCGAAACCACGAATCTTGCCAACAATGCGGGGGTAGTACCCACCTGTAGAGGTCTCGTGAGGGGGCTGGACCGAGACTGACCGTCCACTCCCACACAAGACACATCTATAGAGGATAAGTAGGAGGGGTCAGGGATTTCTGCCTCCCGTATGACACTATGACAAGCACCTGTGTCTACAACAAATTTGGTGGGGCGACCCTCTATTGGGATCAAAATGTTTGCTAGAGGACCCGCCCCTGACCGGGTTGTGACGGCCATTATCGGAAGGGAAGGGAAGGAGGCAGAAGACACAGGGTTGCCGTTTTCCTATTTAATGGGTTGAGGGTGCTCCCCTCGAGGAGGAGGAGGAAAAGCCCTGGCAGTCTGGCGCTGCTCATACCGGATGTCCGGGTACTGATCATACCTGGAGTCCGGGTACTGATCATACCTGGAGTCCGGGTAATGACCATACCTGAAGTTTGGGTTCCGATCATACCCATACTGTCATACTGGGGGGCATCTTCTAGGCTGTTGGGGGGGGGCTACAATCCCTCCTGAAGTGACCCTGAATCCCGCAATTAAAGAAAATAATATGGGCTCTCCGGGGCTGGCTGGGAGCCACAGCCAGTGGGGGGTCGGGAGCCACAGTTAGTGGTTGGGCGGGAGTTACAGTCATTAGGGGTGTCACCTCTGGGAGTGGTTGTTGTACTTCCAGACCTCTTGCAACAGGCAATACGGCATCTAAAGATAATGTCCTATACTCTGGACGGGCCACTATCAGTCCCTTCCGTATCGGTTCTTTCAAACCTGCGACGAAAGCACTTGACAGCATTTGATAATGAATGAATGAATGAATGAATGAATGAATGAAAAATTTATAGAGCGCAACACATGCGAACTGAATCGCTTCTGGGCGCTAGTTGTCTGTGACTCATGACCTCAAAAGAGCAGAGTTTTGATCCGTCTTCTGAAAATCAGGTGGTTTTCCTCCAACCGAATGCTGGTTGGTAAAGCGTTCCATAGTCTAGGACCCTGGAAAGCAAACCTTCTTTCTCCTTTGGACTTGTATTTAGTTTTTGGTATCCTGACCAGATTTTGGTCGGTGGATCGCAAAACGCGATTCGAATTGTGAGGTTCTATCTTGTCGCAAAGATATTGCGGAGCCTTCCCATGGATGCACTTATGTGTCAGGCAGAGTGCTTTAAATGCAATTCTGTCTTTTACTGGCAGCCAGTGAAGGGTTCTCAGCGAAGGTGAGATTGATTCCCATTTTTTTTTCCCAGTCACCAGTCTGGCGGCCGTATTCTGTACGACTTGCAGGCGGGAGATTTGGTACTTTGGGAGTCCGAGGTACAGTGCGTTGGCATAGTCCAGTCTGGAGTTTATGATTGTTCCCACCACGACTGCTACGTCTTCTTTAGGGATAAATGGAATAAGTCTGCGTAGTAGGCGCAACAGATAGTGCGCTCCGCTGACTACTGACCCTATTTGTGCGTCCATTGTCATGAAGGTGTCAAAGATGACCCCGAGACTTTTGACTTTGGAGCTAGGGTTGATGATTTGCCCCAGAATGGGCGGTGGAGTCCAAGTTGTTACCACTTGACTCTTTCGGCTGGCCTGAAACACAAGGAGTTCTGTTTTAGAACTGGTGAGTTTAAGATGGCTATTGGTCATCCAGTTGTCAATCAAAGCAAGACATTTCTCTAAACTTGGATGATGATTCTTTTTGTTGCAGATGCGAAAATACAGTTGCGTATCGTCTGCATAAGAGTGATAAAGTAGTTCTTGGCTACTGATAATATCAAAGAGAGGGCGCAGGTAGATGTTGAAAAGCACCGGTGACAGGGGGGATCCTTGGGGGACTCCACATGACACCGTGCGCCTCTCAGACGTGAAAGAACCCAATTTAACTGTTTGTGAACGGTTTTCAAGAAAGGAAGAAAACCATGGTAAATCACCTTCTGCAACTCCTGCTACCGAAGCTAGTCGCATCAGTAACAGTTTGTGATCTACCGTGTCAAAGGCTGCGCTTAGGTCCAGCAGAATTAGGAGACAAGATTCTCCTTCGTCTGCGGCCTCGAGGGCGTCGTCCCATATTTTAAGTAAGGCCGTTTCAGTCCCGTGTCCGGGACGGAAGCCTGATTGTAATGGATCCAGTAGGTTGTGGGTATCTAGATGCTGTTGCAGCTGTTGTACCACTACTTTCTCCATTATCTTAGAGAGAACGTTTAGGCCTGTTATGGGGCGGCGGTGAATTGGGTCCTTGGGATCCAGATTCGGTTTTTTCAGGATGGGCTGGATTATGCCCTCTTTCAGCATGGATGGCACTATGCCTTCCTTAAAAGATTGATTTATAAGCTGTGTGATGGGTGGTGCCAGAATGTCGGCACAATCCTTCAACAGCTTAGTAGGGATGATATCATAATGAGCTTTGGTATGTAAAGAAAATCCTAGATCAGTAAAGACCTGAGTGAGTCTCATGTAAAACTTTTCCACTGACTCCGTCGGGTCTTGCATCACATCCTGAATGCTAGTGGCCTGATCTGCTAATTTACCCCTAGCCCAGTCCTGTAGCTGTTCACAAAACACAACCCCTGAGTTATATGAGACCTCGCTTGCTAACCGGGCATTATTAAAATGTTTCTCCATTATGGGCCAGTATGCATCTCCTGCTTTCATTTCACACAAGCTAACCAAAATCCTTCCATGCCAACGAGTACGTCTTTTGGATATGTGCAATTCTACGATAAAATGGCATGGGATGTAACTCGGGGTCAGGGAGAGAAACTACTAGGGTGGATGCTTGCGAGGGGGAAAAGGAGGCATACCTGAGCGGAGCGTCTGGCAGCATACGGCCGAGCCCCGAATTCCAGGTTATTTCGTCCTGCAGGCCCTGGGTTCTAAACCTCTCAACAGCACTTTCCCAATGAGAACGTGCTGGGTCATAGGAATGTAGGCTGGGGGGTGGGGGTGGTAGTGCTGCAGGAGGGACTAGTGCCCTAGCAGGGGTAGACTGAAGGGGCCCTGATACTGGAGCGTATTGAGCGGAGGCAGTGGATGGCTGAGCCAGTGAGTCCGATACTGCAGGCATCACCGGGACGACGGCCGGTGGGCAGTAGACGCTGCCATCTATGTTCAATACTGGACATAGGGGATAGAGAGGTGTGGGTGGGGGGTTTGCGAAACAGGAGGTGGGCCTGTTTGCAAGGGGGAGGACTTCTGGGGGAGGTCCTCCTGCATTCGTGGCAGAGCCCAGGGCGGTCAGGATGTGGGAGTCCGGACCTCCCACATTCCTTACATGCCCAGTTGGAGCCACCCTCATAGGGAGGGGGCAGGATTTTACCTTTGTGATATACATACATCAGCCGCTCCTTGTTCTGCATTTCCTGTTCCACCCACCCCTCATCCATCAGAGATTTAGCCACGTGCAACCAGGCCTCAGCCCCAAAAATCAAATTACTATTAGCCAACAAGCCCTTATTTTCAATTAAGCACAAGGTCATAGGCTAGTGTGCCCTCAATGGGCCTCGTAAGCCGGGGACCCATTCTCAACCCTCCCTTAGTTAATGCACCAGCAATGGGCTAAAATCCAGCTCCCCAACAGAAATATTAATTATGCAAAATGGGAGAGAATGTTAAAAAGAAAGAGAGGGAAGTAACTAAGGTAAAGAAGAGGAGGGGGGGTGAGAGGGGTGTTTCGGCAGTGAAGGGGTTGACAAGAAAAAAAAGAAAATGAAGGTGAACAAGAAAAGGCGGAAAAAAAAGAAAAGAAAATGGAGGAGAGGAGGGGGGGTGAGAGGGGTGTTTCAGCAGTGAAGGGGGTTGATAGAAAAAAAAATGGAGGTGAACAAGAAAAGGCGGGGAAAAAAGAAAAAGAAAATGGAGGAGAGGAGGGGGGGGGGGTTAAGTAAAAAGTAAAAAAAAGAAAGAAAAAACTTCAAACTTCTGTAAATCAAAAACAAAAGTCAGCAACAACAGCAGTTGATATATAGAACAAGAAAAGCCAGATACAGGGGGGGATATTGAATCAGAGGAAGAAGGGGGGGGGGTTTGCAGAGGCGGTAAAAAAAAGTGAAGAGAGAAATAGAAACAATTTCTTCCCAGCAAACAAAAAGATAGGTTTGCTATAAGAGGGAGGGTGGATAAAGAGTGAGAGAGAATTAATTACTTTCCCAGCATAGAAAGAGTTAACTAAGGAAAGAGAGGGGGGGGTAATAGAAACAGGCGGGAACAAGGGGAGAGAGGATGAGAGAAAATTCCTTTCCAGTCAAACTAAGGGCATACTTATGCTAGATAGAAAGAGAGGGAATTAATTACTTTCCAGCTCAGAAAGAGTAAACGAAGGAAGGGGGAGGGGGGGTTATTTGGAGCTGCTGAGAAAGAGGGGGAAGATAAGAGGGAGTTTTGTAGCAGCCAGCAAGGAAAGGGTTATTAAGGCAGGCTACAGAAGAAGAGGGGGGGGGGGAATATTGTGACAAGCAGGAGAAAACAGGAGAAAGACAGAGCAGGTAGACACAATCGATTAGACACAATCTGTTAGACAGAATATTTTATAACATTCAACCATCAATAGGCCAGGCACAGTCTAACAGACGCACAATTAGTATAACTTTAAGCACCAGACAGTTAAAATATCAGTGACAATGTCTGCATTAAGGGGTAAATATTATCTACACAAATTTGTCAGGGCGTCAAAAAAAACGTTCTCTTTGTTCAAATACGACAAGGCACCTGCGACTCTTTCGCCCTATCTAAATCGTTCTGTGCAAAGAGAATTTGACCTCCACATCACACATTTGTATGTATAATAGATTGCGCACCATCTGTACTGGGGGGATTTGATAACGTTCTCTTTGTTCACACAAATACGACAAGGCAACTGCGAATCTCTCGGTTCGCCCTCTTTAAATCGTTCTGTGCAAAGAGTATACACACTCAGCGTGGCAGGGCACCTGTGACTCTTCACCCTCGCTTACCACACTGTTCCCAGATAAGGAAACTGTGCCAGTCCCTCCTCATACAGACAATCGCCACATTCAAGGTGACATAGAACACAGAACATAGGACACAACAGAACATATATTTAACATCACAGCAGGCAGAGTAGCACAATGGGTTCTTTTTCAAAAATATACTTTGTTCAAGGAGTTACCCACCTTTTCTTACCTGGATCAGCAGAATGGAGTGTGAGAAAAAAAACGTGGGTGAAAGAGAGGGGGAGAGAGCCTGCAAACTGTTTAGAACACGGCAAGAGCAATAAAAAAAATTAAAGTGTCTCTTACCGTGTGCATGTTCAAACAGGGTCGTGCCCAACATCACTGTGCCCATTGCAACCTCAATGTGCCCATTGCAACATCAATGTGCCCATTACAACATCACTGTGCCTAATACAACATCACTGTACCCAACATCTCTGTGCCCATTGCAACATCACTGTGCCTGACATTACTGTGCCCATTGCTATATTACTGTGCCCAACATTATTGTTCCAATTGCAACATTACTGTGCCCAACATTACTGTGCCCATTGCAATATTACTGTGCCCAACATTACTGTGCCCATTGAAACATTACTGTGCCACTCCCCTGGAGTGCAGAAGCCAGGAAAGGAGAGATGCAGCGCTGGTGGAGAGGCCGGGAGTACCAAGATGGCCGCCGGAGCCTGGGACTAGGCCGAAGCCGCGGTCTGGATTTGGGGCTGCCGCCGTGCAGGAGAACACCGTCCTGCCCTCGCCCGGTCGGAAGCCCGTGGAGCAGGATCTGCGAGCAGTGAGGTAGCCAGACACCAGGGAGACCAGCATACAGTGCTGTTAGAGAGGCCAGGAGGAGCAAGATGGCCACCGGATCCGAACACTAGGCCGAAGCCGCGGCCTAAAGCCATGCAGAGGAGCGTTGCATCGTTCAGGCATGGACACTGACTCAAGTATAAGCCAAGGGGGGAATTTTCACCCTAAAAAAAAAGGGCTGAAAAACTCGGCTTATATGAGTATATACAGTATATCCCGGAAGGTTGGGTGGAAACTTAATCTGACCCAAATCCAAGTCTCACCCCTACTCATAATTTATTTAAAACCATATCAGTTAGTAAACTAAAAACAATTTGCAAGGAGGTCAGAAGTAACAATATCCATTGTTATCTCATGACAGATTTATTTTAGCAACATTAAATATGATTTTTTATAAAAATCAATCAACAAGCCACATATAATTCATCTGTTAAATATATTGTTTACACGGTCTCTAGCCTGCTTGGTTCACTCAATATAAGATCATTGAATTGATTGAGATCAGTGAATTGATTCAGGATCCATGCACAGGGCACATCTATGTTGTAGTATATCACTTTTACAGATCTGTGATTTTGTGGTTTAAGATGATCAAAATGGGACAGTGAGAAAGCTAAGGGATGGACGGTCATTCTCTCTTTCTTCAGGTTATGTTATGTCTCTGTGTGTTATTATCACCACAATGTCAGAAACTAAGTTCCGGACCTCAATGTTTTATCACAATCAGGCAATATGTCTTTGACACGAAGTATGTCTATGAAGGTGACTTTATAATTGGTGGAATATTCAGCGTGTATTATTTTGCAGTACATGCAAAGTCAAGTTTTTCAAACTCTCCAGTGTTATGTATGGAGTAAGTACACAATATATACTTAATTTATCTATAAAGTGTATGTAAGTCCTAACAATGAATTGATTTGATTTGTTCCTTTATGGTCTGTTAAATATACCATTGTAAGCATTTGTTATACACTATGGGGCAGATCCACATACAATTGTGTGGGCGCAGCGTATGTGAGATACGCTACGCCGCTGTAACTTACTTTGCAAATCTTTGAATCCTGAAAGAAATTGCCCTGTAAGTTACGGCGGCGTAGTGTATCTCTGGCGGCGTAATTCAAATGCGGCGAGTAGGGGGCGTGTTTCATGTAAATGAAGCGCGTCCCCGCGCCGAACGAACTGCGCATGCCCCGTCCGTCAAAACTCCCAGGGTGCATTGCTCCAAATGTCGCAAGGACGTCATTGTTTTCGACATGAACGTAAATGGCGTCCAGCCCCATTCACGGACGACTTACACAAACGACGTAAAATTTTCAAAATTATACGTGGGAACGACGGCCATACTTAACATTGAGTACGCCACCAGATAGCAACTTTAACTATACGCCGGAAAAAGCCAAACAAAAACGACGTAAAAGGATGCGACGGCCTCTCGTACGTTCGTGGATCATCGGAAATAGCTCATTTGCATACTCGACGTGGATTACGACGTGAACGCCACCCAGCGTCCGCTGGAAAATTGCATCTTAGATCTGACGGCGTACTGAGGATCTAACACAGATGCCGTCGTATCTTGTTTGGTGGATACCAAAACAAAGATATGACGCGCAAAATTTGAATTTACGCAGCGTATCAACAGATACGCCGGCGTAATTTCTTTGAGGATCTGCCCCAAAATTACCAAAAGTATTGGAACGCCTGCCTTTACACACACATGAGCTTTAATGGCATCCCAGTCTTAGTCCGTAGGGTTCAATATTGAGTTGGCCCTCCTTTTGCAGCTATAACAGCTTCAACTCTTCTGGAAAGGCTGTCCACAAGGTTTAGGAGTGTGTCTATGGGAATATTTGACCGTTCTTCCAGAAGCGCATTTGTGAGGTCAG
Organism: Rana temporaria; assembly: GCF_905171775.1. NCBI lineage: Eukaryota > Metazoa > Chordata > Amphibia > Anura > Ranidae > Rana > Rana temporaria. The sequence goes on along the minus strand of NC_053489.1, from coordinate 654,951,792 downwards.
GCACTGATGTTGGACGTGAAGGCCTGGCTCGCAGTCTCTGCTCTAATGAATCCCAAAGGTGTTCTATCAGGTTGAGGTCAGGACTCTGTGCAGCCAGTCAAGTTTCTCCACCCCAAACTCGCTCATCCATGTCTTTATGGACCTTGTTTGTGCACTGGTGTGCAGTCATGTTAGAACAGGTAGGAACCATCCCCAAACTGTTCCCACAAAGTTTGGAGAATTAAATTGTCCAAAATTTCTTGGTATGCTGACGCCTTAAGAGTTCCCTTCACTGGAACTAAGGGGCCAAGCACAACCCTTGAAAAACAACCCCACACCATAATCCCCCCTCCACCAAATGATTTGGACCAGTGCACAAAGCAAGGTCCATAAAGACATGGATGAGCGAGTTTGGGGTGGAGGAACTTGGCCTCAACTCGATAGAACACCTTTGGGATGAGTTAGAGCGGAGACTGCGAGCCAGGCCTTCTTGGCCATATCAGTGCCTGACCCCACAAATACGCTTCTGGAAGAATGGTCAACCATTCCCATAGACACACTCCTAAACCTTGTGGACAGCCTTCCTAGAAGGGTTGAAGCTGTGACAGTATAGCCGCAAAGGGTGGGCCAACTCAATATTGAACCCTATAGACTAAGACTGGGCATACATGGTCGAATTTCCTTTTGAAAATCAGAAATTTTGTGCGTTTTGTGATCTGATGGTGCCATGATTGATTTCAAATTCGACCAACCAAGCCTTTAATTTCACCTCATGTTGTTACAGAAAATAATTTTCTTGGCTAGGGATCTTTTCTTTCTGGGAATTTTCTTTTCTTGCAAATGTGCATTTCTTTTTCAATTACATTTCTCACACGATTCTCCGATCTTTGTTTAGAAAATTGTTTGTTTTAAAAAACAAATTGCAACATGTCCGATTATGTAAATTTGATGGCCACGCGAAAATCGGCTGTTGCTGCAGCCCACTATTGGTGCGAAATTCAAACGAAAATGCTTAGATAAGGTTTTTGAAAAAAATGTTTTTCGAAATTCGACCCATGTATGTCCTGCCTTAAGCCTTGTACACACGGTACAATTGTTGGCAGGGGATTGTCAGGGGATTGTCTGTTGACAGACTGTTGTCATAAAATCTTACCGTTAGTATGCTCCTTTTGACAGTTGCCCAATTTTCGGCCAACAAATTTGGGTGACATGCTAGTAAATATTACAATGGCTTGACATCAGATTTTCGTATGGTCAATACACAAATCCGTCACACAAAGTCAAAAGTACAAACACGCATGTTTTGAATCAATGCTCAACAAACACGAGATTAGCAGAAGGGGCCCAAAGTGTGGCTCTCAAGAGCTGAAATTCCTTGTAGTACGTCACTACGTTTGTGTTTGTGGCACGATAATTGTGTACCATTATTATGCAAGGCAAAGCAGTTTTCTCTCACCTGGACTTCATGGTCCATGTTCCGATACTCTTCTGAGTTTATCTCTTGGGCCGAGGGTGGCCTGGATGATGTGACCCTGACGCCATGATGGAGTGATTCTTGTCCCTTGACTCTTTTCCCCTGTCTCTCTGCCCCCCTCTTTGTCTGCCCACGCTTCTTCTCCTTCTCTTGATCTCTAAATACTTCCTTAGGAATCTATTGAGCTAAACGTATCATGGCCTCGACCCGCTTAGTGTTCCTGATTCGTTATGTGACCCCATATGTCTTATTTTGCCTGCAGACTCATGCATTATCTCCCCTAATATGCCATATGCGGCGCAACACTGACCCCCTCACAAATGCGAGGTTGGTGGATGCAATTAATGTTCATATTATATATCTGGGGATTGTTTAATTGAAAGGCCTTGTAGTGGTCCGCGTACACATGCTCTCGTTCCCATTTCTCAAGTATCTTGGACATGAGTTTGTTATGTCAAACACGTTGCTTACTGTTGATGTAAGTGTTTTCACTGTATGTAATGTTTAAGACGTTATCTGTCTATATGTTTCTTCCTTTTCTTCTTATGAATAAAATAAGATTGAATTATGGAAGGCAAGATCCTGGCACACGCTCTTTTGACAAAAATCAGACGCTCAGTTGGCCAACTATCGTACCCCGTGTACGAGGCTATAGACTGGGATGCCAATTAAGCCCACGTGCATGTAAATGCAGGTGCCCCAATACTTTTGGTAAAATAGTGTATCTTCTTGATAAGAGCACCTGTTGATCCTGCCAGAAATCCAATGCTGTTAACCTTTACAGTCTGTTTTGCACACCCATGAATGAGAGTTCCTGCTTGTGTGACAGCCAGTTTGAAGGCATTCTCCTTTGCTAGCCTTCATCCGGGCTTTAATCCTCCCACTGATATGAGGCACAATTCTTCCCACTGACGCCAACAAGGGGGCACAATTTCTTTCACTGATACCAATGATGGGATACAATTACTCCTACTAATAGGGGCACTACTCCTTATCCTACTGACTGCAAACTCTGAGGCCATACAATATTTACTCTCACCATTGCTGGGCTTGGGACATTTTCTACCCCCGCTGGCCGCAATCCGGCCCTCCTAAAGTCTGAAGGACAATAAACTGGCCCTTTGTTTGAAAAGTTCAGAGACCCCTGAGCTACATTATAGACTTGTTTTTTTTTTTTTTTTGCAGCAGTAATCATTTTTAGCATTAATTTTGGTAAAGAAAACATCCATTCAAAGTTGACCCAAGATGTTTTTTTTTCCTCATCAAAAATGGAGCTCCAGTGAACTTTTTAGCAACACATTTTGATTAGTTAGCAAACTTAACACTTAAAAAATGAAATCTTTGGCCCGTATTCTCGTACCTCGGTGCATAGTTATGCCGGCGTAGCGTATCGAATATACGCTACGCCGACGTAGCGCAGAGCGGCGAGCACAGTATTCACAAAGCACTTGCTCCCAACGTTGCGCCAGCGTAACGTAAATTCTTCGGCGTAAGCCGGCCTAATTCAAAGTAGGTGGAAGTGGGCGTGATCCATTTAAATGATGCGTGACCCCATGCAAATGATGGGCCAAATGAACGGCGCATGCGCCGTCCCGTGGAAGCATCCCAGTGCGCATGCTCAGAATCACGTCGGAAATACTCCTTAAGATACGTCGAATCACTGCCTACGACGTGAACGTAACCTACGCCCAGCCCTATTCACATACTACTACGTAAACGACGTAAAATATGACGGCTGTTCCCTGGTCCATACCTTAACATGACTTACACCTGCTTTATGAGGCTTAACTTTATGCCGGACATAAGCCTTACGCAAACCGCGTATATGATGCACCGGGCGCAACTACATTCGTGAATTGCCGTATCTCCCTCATTTGCATATTTGCAATGAGGCGGTCAGCGTAAATATGCGCCCAAGATACGCCGGCGTAGGAAAGTTACGTCGGTCGGAGGAAGCCTATTTTCAGGCGTATCTAGTTCTATGGGCACGGCGCATAGATACGACGGCGTACATTGACACTTACGCGGCGTATCTCGAGATACTTCGGCGTAAGTGCTACGTGAATCCGGGCCTTTATGTTCAAGGAAAATAATTGCTGTGGGTTAATAAAAGAGCCTTCACAATGACATACATGAAGTGGGGGTAAAATCTATGTTGTTTTGTTCGTTATATTTTTTTCATATCACCATCATAATATCATCATATATTTCTCTTCTTTTTTTCTTTATAGACCTGTACCTCGTTACTACAGATATTTCCTGGCTTATGTGCTTGCTATTCAAGAGATCAACAGTAACTCTGATATTTTACCTAATGTGACTTTGGGGTACCATGCAACTGACTCCTGTAGACATGTGGTTAAAGCAATAGAGGGTGTATTGTGCATTTTATCTGGACAGAGATATGCAGTACCCAACTACTCTTGCCAAAATCACGACAATCTAATTGGTATTATTGGAGATCAATCTTCAGACACATCTTTGCACATGGCTCAGTTGTTAAATATTTATGGTTACGCACAGGTATTAAATAGCAGGGCCCTTACATCCATTTACTTGTACTCTAGGGGGCAGATTCTGATAGAGATACGACGGCGTATCTCCTGATACGCCGTCGTATCTCTGAGTTCCGTCGGTCGGATCTATGCGCCTGATTCAGGTTCCGCATAGATCCCCCTAAGATCCGACAGGTGTAGGTGACTTACACCGTCGGATCTTAGGCTGGAATCTCACGCTGGCCGCTAGGTGGCGCTTCCGTTTGTATATGCGAGGAATATGCAAATGAGGAGTTACGCCAATTTAGAAACGATTGTCGTTTGCGTTCGGCTTTTTCCGGTGGAAAGTTACCCCTGCTATATGCGGCGTATCCTATGTTAAGTATGGCCGTCGTTCCCGGGTCGAATTTTGAATTTTTTTACGTCGTTTCCGTAAGTCGTTCGCGAATACAGATGGACGTAATTTACGTTCACGTCAAAACCAATGACGTCCTAGCGACGTCATTTGGAGCATGGGTCTCCAAACTGCGGCCCGAGGGCCAGATGTGGCCCTTTGCTAGCCTTTATGTGGCCCTTGGGGTACAATTCCTTCCAATGATCTGAGGTTCTATTTCCCATTAACACCAACAATGGGGCACTGTATTTTCTACGGATACCAATGATGGAATACTATTCCTCCTACTAATAGGGGGGAATACTCCTCCTATTGACCACCAACCCTGCGGCCATATTTATTCTCACTGATTTTGGGCCTGTGACATTTTCTGCCCCTGCTGGCCACAATCCGGCCCTCCTAAAGTCTGAAAGACAATAAAGTGGCCCTTTGATTGAAAAGTTTGGAGACCCCTGATTTGGAGCAATGCACGCTGGGAAATTTAGCGGACGGCGCATGCGCAGTTCGTTCGGTGCGGGGACGCGCCTGATTTAAATTTTACACGCCCCCTAGCCGCGGAATTTGAATTCCGCCGGGGATTTACGATACGCCGCCACAACTTTAGAGGCAAGTGCTTTCTGAATAAAGCACTTGCCTTAAAAACTTGTGGCGGCGTAACGTAAATCAGATAGGTTACGCGGATCTAAAGATCCGCTGACCTATCTGAATCTGGCCCCTGGGGTTCTTCTCTACACAAATGTGGTCACTTTTTGAAAAGAGCTTGCTTGTGCGGGGCTCCACTCACAAAAGCTGTTTAATGCCAAAATAAATAAGATAACAAACATGTCATACTTACCTCCGTTGTGCAGCCCGTTTTGCACAGAGTGGCCCAAACCTTGTCTTCTGGGGTCCCTCGGCGGCTTGTTTCGGCCCCCCCCCACATCAGCTAACCCCCCTGGGAAGTGCTTTCCCAAGGGGGTTACCTTGTGGGCGCGCTCCCGAGTACTGTAGTCGGCATCCATAGCCGCCAACTACAGGATTTGGCACCCCGGCCCTCTCGTCATTGGAGTTGATTGACAGCAGCGTGAGCCAATGGCTGCGCTCCTATCTATCTATTTAATAAAGTGCAGAGAAGCCAGGGCTCAGGTAAGTAAACGGGGGGGCTGGGGGGCCTGTAAGCATCGGATGTTTTTTTCACCTTAATGCACAGAATGGAAAAAATGTAGCTGCCCTGTGAGAAATAATTGTGAAAAATACTAATATGACTATCTGAGGTTTCATTGAATACCATTGGCGGTGTTGGAATCCACATACTAAAGGCCCAGGCTTGGGTTTCAGCCGCAAGCTATCCTTGCTTGCCATCTGGTAAGCGTGTATCCCTTACGGTGTTTGCACTATTGGTGGTGGATGTTTATTTGAATCACATAAGAAGAGATTGTGTGGACTTATTGCAATAGAGTTGTTTTTGGCATCTTTTCACTTATGTGTCATTTATTTCTTTATAGTTTTTATTTGCCAATACTACTCATATTAGTATTTTTCACAATTATTTCTCACAGCGCAGCTACATTTTTTCCATTGTTATTTTGTGTGTATTTCACTTTTTAGTTGCTGTTTTTGTCACTGTTACAATTAGCGTGGTATTTTCTTACTTTTTTCTAATGCATAGGATGCATTAAGGTGAAAAAACACATGCTCGGAAACAATTTGACGCATGCTCGCAAACATTGAACTTCATTTTCGCGGCTCGTCGTAGTGTTGTACGTCACCGCTTTCTTGACGGACGAAAGTTTTGGAGAACTTTTGTGTGATCGTGTGTATGCAAGCCAAGCTTGAGCGGAATCCCGTCGGAAAAACCATCCAAGGTTTTTTCCGACGGAAAATCCGATCATGTGTACGCGGCATAAGACCTAAACCTTTTGTTGCTTTGCCATTAAAGTGGAGGTTCACCCGGAAATGTAAATTTTTAACCTTAGATTCATGCTCATTTTGTCTAGGGGAATCGGGTAGTTTTTTTAAAATCTAAGCCATACTTACCGGTTTTAGAGGTACATCTTCTCCGCCGCTTCTGGGTATGGGCTGCGGGACTGGGCGTTCCTACTTGATTGACAGTCTTCCGACAAGACGAACGTCGGTGCGCAGGCGCCGTATAGAGCCGCACCGACGTTCGGCTTTTTTCTGCTACTCGTGACGTGATAGATGCGACCGTCGGAAGCCTGTCGGAAGACTGTCAATCAAGTAGGAACGCCCAGTCCCGAAGACCATACCCGGAAGCGGCGGAGAAGATGCATCTCTAAAACGGTAAGTACTGCTCGGATTTTAAAAAAAATACCCAATTCCCCTAGACAAAATGAGCATCAATATAAGGTTAAAAAAATTTTTTTCGGGTGAACTCCCGCTTTAAGTCAAGTCTATCTGCTAGCACCCATACAAAACTGAAATGTCAGTAACCACTCACTCTAAACCACCTGCTATTATATTCTTTTTTTTTTATTAGATCAGCTATGGTGCAACAGATCCTCTTTTAACCAATAAGCTGTTCTACCCATCCTTCTTCCAAACACTCCCGGGTGATCAGACCCAGTGTCTGGCAATCATTAAGCTGTTGAAACATTTTGGTTGGACATGGATTGGTGTTATTACATCTGAAGATGATGCTGGAGAGAAACAAAGTCAAGAGCTAACCCAACAGGCCGCTGAACATGGCATCTGTATTGAGTATACAATAAGCTTACCTTCTGGTCAGACCAGCAAGCGACGGTCTACCCTAAATAAGAGAAAACAGACCCTTTACAGTTCGACTTCTAATGTGGTTGTACTCTGTGGCACCGTATCATTGTACCCAATATATTTTATTGAAAGTGAATGCAAGTTTGGTCATGTAAAGACATTAGTTGTTTCAGCAAATCCAATTCCTCATCTTCAACTTAATGCAGAAGGAAAATCTTCACTCCATGGAAGCCTGATATTTTCACCAAACACTAAAACAATCCCAGATTTGAAGAGATTTTTAGAGGAGACGACCGTAACAAATAATCCAGGTAATACTTTACTGGAATTCATCACTGCAATTTACTTTTACTGCGCAACTTCCGATCCCATACTTAACAAGGCGATTGAATTCTATTATGGAAATAAACTTCACAAATGTAACCACAGTATTTATTTAGCTAGACTCCCCAAATATATATATTACACTGAGTGTTTTGGAACAGCTTACCAGGTTTATCGATCTGTTTATGCCATGGCACACGCTCTGCATGAAATGCTATTATACACATCGAAGAACCTTAATTCGAACAAAGACAACTATAGATATATGCTAAAGGTGAGGCTCAAAAATATATGCTAAGTGAGGTTCAAAATGATCAGGGAGTTAACCATTGGGAGCATCATGAAGCAGTTTTTTACAGACAGATATCTAGCAGTTGTTTAGACATGGTTGTCCATTTGGGATGTGGTCTGGACACCTGGAGCTAAGCTCACAATCAAGTGACTTTCACTGGAACCCATAATAGATGCTTAAGGGTTCCTGCTTAGGCTATCAAGGTCTGATGAGTTGGATGCCGTTGATTGGTGAGGGTGCAGGCTGAGAAGAGGTCCGTCCATGGGTGTCCGCTCCATAGGGCAAGGGGGGGCAATTGACCCCCTCTGAAAAATCGAGAAGGTGTTGAAGAGTCTTGCGCTGTGGGCTGTCTGAGCAGTCCCGGGCCGGATGTCACACAGACACAGCGAGCAGAGTGAAGCCACCTCCCCCTCCAGTGTTTGTGTACACAGGGAACCTGCTGTGCCCATGCCGTGCTGATGGCTGATCTGAGGTACTGAATGGGATGGGGGGGGGGTCCATATGTGCTGAAGTGGGGTTTGTGCTGAATGGGGGTCCATCTGTGCTGAAGGGGGGGGCTGTGCAGAATGGGGGGGGCTGTGCTGAAGCGGGGGTCCATCTGTGCTGAATGGAGGTGTCTGTGCTGAAGGGAGGTCTATCTGTGCTGAAGGGAGGTCTGTACATTCTCTAGGCTATATTTATATGGGCATGGAGTGAAGCTGAATTATCTCAAGAGCTATTTCACACTGCCAGCTGGCTGCGTTATCAGTAAAGTGCCGCTTTACCATCGTTTTAGCTGAGCTATTTGGCCGCTAGCAGGGTGCTTTTAACCCCTGCTAGCGTTTGAAGAAAGGGTTAAATGCGACTGTGTATTGCCGCTGCGAAAGCACCCCCCCCGAAAAAATTTCAGCGGACGCCCATGGGTCCGTCCAGACCCAGAGCACACTGCAGAAAAAGGAAGAGATATCCCAGCCGCCGCACACCTCACCCGACCCAAATGGTTAGCAGGTAAACGCAGCCTCAGCTTGATTCATCAAGTACCACATTCCCAACACGTTTCCCTGCACCCTGATGCTTAATCATCTCCATGATTAAGCCCAGGGACGGGGCGAAACACATTGGGGGACATGGTCTAGGTGAAAAAATCTGAGGCTGCTTTTACCTGCTAACCACTTGGGTCATATGGGGCTTGTGACCAAGCATGCCTACATGATTAGATGTTTCACTTGGTGGCAGCAGCCATGTAAACACTGATCTGAAAACGGAAGTGGCAAAATTCCCATCACCTTTCGGCTCCATTCATCTCAGAAGAGAGGGAGGAACAGAAGCTCCTCGCTTTCCTCTGTGGGCAGCCGACTCGACCATTTGCAATGGTCCTGGGGTGGAACAGTGGCAGGTGGCAGTGAGAGGGGGTGCCCCCTTCCAAGTTATGTAAAACTGATTGGGTGGCTGTAGAGCCACTGGGATCACTTTTACCTGATACTTTCAGAGCTGTTGCACTTTGAATGACAATTGCGCAGGCATGCAACACTGCACCCTAATGACATTTTTAGAATTGTTATTCCTACAAATATAGGGCCATATTCTCAAAGATATCCGGCGGCGTAACGTATCTCGTTTACGTTACTCCGCCGCAAGTTTAACGGGCAAGTGCCTGATTCCCAAACCACTTACCTGTAAACTTGCGGCGGCGTAGCGTAAAGTCCACCCGCGGAAGCACTCCTAATTCAAATGATCCTGGTAGGGGGCGTAGATCATTTAAATTAGGCGCGCCCCCGCACCGATCGTACTGCGCATGCTCCGTCGGGTAAATTACCCGACGTGCATTGCGCTAAATGACGTCGCACGGACGTCATTTGTTTTGACGGTAACGTAAATGGCGTCCAGCGCCATTCACAGACGACTTACGCAAACGACGTAAAATTTTCAAATTGCGACGCGGGAACGACGGCCATACTTAACATTGAGTACGCCACCTAGGGGGCATGTTTATCTTTACGCCGCGTATCGCTTACGCAAACGATGTAAAAACACTATGACGGGCAAGCGTACGTTCATGAATCGGCGTGACAAGTCATTTGCATATTCTACGCTGACCGCAAAGGAAACGCCACCTAGCGGTCAGCGTAGATATTGCAGCCTAAGATACAACGGCGCTGGCCGTCGTATCTTAGGCATGTTTAAGTGTATCTCAGTTTGAGAATACACTTAAACATAGGACGGCCTTAGAATCGGACTTACGTTGGCGTATCTGCTGATACGCCGGCGTAATTCTTTGAGAATATGGCCCATAGCTTTCTTTTAGTGGTATTAACCCTTTCATGCCTACGCCTATGTATGAAATTTGGTGTTTACAAGTTAAAATCCATATTTTTGGCTAGAAAATTACTTAGAACCCCCAAATATTATATATTTTTTTTTAGCAGAGAATCTAGAGAATAAAATGGCGATTTTTGCAATATTTTATGTCACACGGTATTTGTGCGGCGGTGTTTTAAACACAACTTTTTGGGAAAAATTAACTTTCATGAATTTTAAAAAAATGAAAAAGTAAAATTAGCCCATTTTTTTTGCATAATGTGAAAGATGATGTTACGCCGAGTAAATAGATACCAAGCATGTCACGCTTTATAATTGCACGCACTCGTGGAATTGCGACAAACTACGGTACCTAAAAATCTCCATAGGCGACACTTTAAACTTTTTTTACGGTTACCAGGTTAGAGTTACAGAGTAGGTCTAGTGCTAGAATTATTGCTCTCGCTCTGACGATCGCGGCGATACCTCACATGTGTGATTTGAACACCGTTTTCATATGCGGGCGCGACTTCCGTATGCGTCTTCTTTGCTGCGCAAGCTCGCGGGGAGGGGGGCGCTTTAAAAATGTTTTTTTTTGTTTTCTTATTTATTTATTTATTTTTTATAATATTAAATTGTGTTTTTTTTTTTTTTTTACATTTTGATCACTTTTATTGCTGTCACAAGGAATGTAAACATCCCTTGTGACAGTAATAGGTGGTGACAGGTACTCTTTATGGAGGGATCAGGGGTCTAAAAGACCCCCGAGCCCTCCTTTGCACTTCAAAGTATTCAGATCGTCGAAAACGGCGATTCTGAATACTGTGTACTTTTTTAAATCGCTTCCGTGGTTTCAATGCGGAGACTGAATCAAAGCCGTTTACGGCTTAGTGTCAGTCTCCGCCTGGACACAGAACGCGACGGATGGAGGATCGGGTCTCCCGGTGGGACGGGAGGCCCGGTCAGAGAGGCGGCGGGAGGGGGGGATGTCCCCTCCCGCTCCTCTGGCATAACAACCGAGCGGCTTTTAGCCGCATCGGTTGTTATGTTTGGATAGCCGATCGCCGGCTCTAAACAACAGTACCGGGATGATGCCTGCGGCTGCAGGCATCATCCCGGTATAACCCCCGAAAGCCGAGGACGCATATATGCGTTGCGTCGGCGTGAAAGGGTTAAATCACTGCTGGGTTTTTTATTTTTTGCTGAACAAATAAAAAAAGACGACATTTTGGGCCAGATTCACGTAGAATGGCGCAAAACCGCGCAAAGAAGAGTAAATCCCCCGGCGCAAGCCCGCGTAATTCAAATGAGCCGGGTAGGGGGCGTAGAGCATTTAAATTAGGCGCGTTCCCGCGCCAAACGTACTGCGCATGCGCCGTCCCTAAAATTCCCCGACGTGCATTGCGCTAAATGACGTCGCAAGGACGTCATTGGTTTAGACGTGAATGTAAATGGCGTCCAGCCCCATTCACGGACGAGTTACGCAAACTACGTAAAATGTTCAAATTGCGACGCGGGAACGACGGCCATACTTAACATTGGATATGCCACCTAGGGGGCATGTTTATCTTTACGCCGCGTATCTCTTACAAAAACAGCGTAAATTTACTGCGACGGGCAAGCGTACGTTCGGGAATCGGCGTAACGACTCATTTGCATATTCTACACCGACCTCAATGGAAGCGCCACCTAGCGGCCAGCGTAAATATTGCACCCTAAGATACGACGGCGCAAGTGTATCTCAGTTTGAGAATACATTTAAACATACAACGGGCTTAGATTCGGAGTTACGTCGGCGTATCTACTGATACGCCGCCGTAACTCTTTGTGAATCTAGCTTCTATTGTAAAAAAAAATTAAAATACGTTTTTTTTCTCCTTCATCAAGGCAGCACTGATGAGACGGCACTAATGGGAACTGATGAGTAGGCACTGATGAGGCTGCACTTATATGCAGCACTGATGGACACTGATGAGGCTGCACTGATATGCAGCACTGATGGACACTGATAGGCAGCACTGAAAGGCACTGATATACGGCAATAATGGGCACTGATACCCAGCACTGATTGGCACTGATAGGGCTGCACTGATAATCAGTTTCTCGGCTTTCATGTAATGAATCCAAACTATGATTGCAAGTGGGTCCAGTAGGAATGAGTAATCTATGGGGAAGCAAAAAGGGCCTCAACCTGAGCAGTTTTCTTTCAATAGTTTTTATTAGTTTTACATAAATTGCAAAGAACAGAGCCTGTGACAAATGTTCTTACATTAGTCTATAAAAACAAAACAAGTCAATAAAAGTAATAAGGCACTTAGCACATAGTACACAGCAAAAATTTTCTTTCAATTGGTTGAATAGAGAAACAAAAATAATATGAAAAGGTACAATAAGTGGTGATTCACCTTCGGTTTGATCATAAGTTCAAAGGGCCAGATTCACAGAAGAGATAGGACGGCGTATCTCCTGATACTCCGTCGTATCTCTTGTCGTATCTATGCGACTGATTCATAGAATCAGTTACGCATAGATAGCCAGAAGATCCGACAGGTGTAATTGTTTTACACTGTCGGATCTTAGGATGCAATACCGCGGCCGCCGCTGGGGGGAGTTTGCGTCGTAAACCAGCGTCGGGTATGCAAATTAGGAGTTACGGCGATTCACGACGGATTTTCGCGTTCGCTACGTCGCCGCTAGTCTAGTTTCCCGTCGCAAAGTTAGTCGTCGTTTTAGGTGCCCTAACTTTAGTCAGCAAGGGTATTGCTGTCTAAAGTATGGCCGTCGTTCCCGCGTCGAAATTTAAAAATCAACGTCGTTTGCGTAAGCCGTCCGGGAATACGGAATTACGCTACGCGCGTCGCCGTTCGAAAAAATGACGTCACGGCGCGCAATGCACGACGGGAGTTCGGAAACGGAGCATGCACGGTAGGTCCGGCGCGGGAGCGCGCCTAATTTAAATGGCACACGCCCATTTAAATTGGCCCGCCTTGCGCCGGAGGCCACCGGCGTAGGTTTTCATCGCAAGTGCTTGGTGAATCAGGCACTTGCGATGAAAAATTGCAGCGGTGTAACGTATCTACAATACGTTATGCCGCCGCTCTTGTATGTGAATCTGGCCCAAAGAACATAAGAAAAATACTACTGGTAAATGTGAACATATACAGTCAGATATCCTGAATAAGTTTAGATAGTGAAGCATTAGGGTATAAATCCCACCACATAAATGTAAGCCAGTTTGAAGAGCTAGAGAGTCCAGAGTACCACACCACCCAGGGCTGCCAGTGCTTAAAGGGGTTGTAAAGGAAAACATTTTTTTTTTCCTAAATATCTTCCTTTACCTTAGTGCAGTCCTCCTTCACTTACCTCATCCTTCCATTTTGCTTTTAAATGTCCTTATTTCTTCTGAGAAATCCTCACTCCCTGTTCTTCTGTCTGTAACTCCACACAGTAATGTGAGGCTTTCTCCCTGGTGTGGACCCTAGAGCGAAAATTTTGAAAAAAATTCAATATTTTTTACTTTTTGCTATAATAAATATCCCCCAAAAATATATAAAAAAACGTTTTTTCTTTCCTCAGTTTAGGCCGATACATATTCTTCTACCTATTTTTGGTTAAAAAAATCGCAATAAGCGTTTATCGATTGGTTTGCGCAAAATGTATAGCGTTTACAAAATAGGGGATAGTTTTATTGCATTTTTATTAATTATTTATTTTTTTACTACTAATGGCGGCGATCAGCGATTTTTTTCGTGATTGCGACATTATGGCGGACACATCGGACAATTTTGACACATTTTTGGGACCATTGTCATTTTCACAGCAAAACATGCTATAAAAATGCATTGTTTACTGTGAAAATGACAATTGCCGTTTGGGAGTTAACAACTAGGGGGCGCTGAAGGGGTTAAGTGTGACTTAGTATGTGTTTCTAATTGTAGGGGGCGGGGCTGGACGTGTGACGTCATTGATTGTGATTCCCTATATCAGGGAACAGACGATCAATGACAGCGCCACAGTGAAGAACGGGGAAGGTGTGTTTACACACACCGTTTCTTCAGCTCCGGGACCGATTGCGGGACTCCAGCGGCGATCGGGTCCCGCGGTCACGGAGCTTTGGACCCGGTCGCGGGCGTGCACCCGCGACCCACGGCTGGGCACTTAAAGAGGACGTACAGGTACATACTTGTTCCTAGCCAGCAGTGCCATTCTGCCGACGTATATGTGCAGGAGGCGGTCCTTAAGTGGTTAAAGCCCCTCTCCAATGCCAAGATTGGGGAAGATTTGACAAACTCTTGTATATTTTGAGGTTAGGTATAGAATAGAGAAATGACTTTAGTGTTTGTATGGTTCACTAGATAATATTGGGCTATTTGCCAGGGAACTTCCGCCAGCAAAAGTCCGATGTGAGCTTTTGGTCGTAAATTCCGACCGTGTGTATGCTCCATCGAACTTTTTCTGTTGGAATTTCCGCCAGCAAAAGATTTAGTGCAGGTTCTCTATTTTTCTGACGGAAAAAAATCTGATTTGAAATTCCGATCGTCTGTAGCAATTCCGACGTGCAAAATTACAACGCATGCTCGGAAACAATTTGAACATTGAACTTAATTTTTCTCGGTTCGTCGTAGTGTTTTAGGTCATCGCGTTCTTGACGGAAGAAAGTTCGGAAGAACTTTTGTGTGACCATGTGTATGCAAGCCAAGCTTGAGCGGAATTCCGTCAGAAAAACCATCCAAGGTTTTTCCGACGGAAAATCCGTTCGTGTGTACGGGGCATTAGTCAAATTCCCGGAATGTTTCATTAGATGGGCAATTTTCAGGTATCTATAGTGTTCAGAGTGGTGGATGGAGTGTTCTATTGAAGGGTTCGGAAAGTCTTGAATGCTGAGCCACCAAATAGGTCCTCCAGCGCGAAAATTCCACTGGAGCACCAACTCGCTAGGATAATACCAGGAATCAAGAGTGAAAGAGGGAATGTCAAAAGGTTGTAAAGAATCAGCCAAGTAGAGCTCAAAAAACCTATGAACCGTTGAAAGCACAAATTGTTGGCTGGATATGCAAACACAACATACTGCACCTTTATTGGGTAGTAATATGTTAACATCGCTGGAACAAGTAGGGTAGTGAACTGTGACATGAGTTATGGACAAATAAAAAGTAGGTGTCTACACTGGCAGTCACAATACCCTGAAGATGCCATATTAGGTTCTCATTGAGATAGAATATGATACCAAATGTACAGGTGAAAGTCGAAAAATTAGAATATCGTATTTTCCGGCGTATAAGACGACTTTCTGGATGCAAAAAAATGCAAAAAATGCAAAAAAAGTCGGGGGTCGTCTTATACGACGGGTACGGTCGCCATGCTGCGAGCGTCAATGATTTAAAAGACGCTCCTTCTCTTCAGAGTGTTCTGTGATAGGCGGAACACAAATCTTCCCAGCAGCGCCTCTGTTCTGTGTTCCTCCTATCACAGATGCCTTCTCATCCTCGGACGAGATGAGAAAACGTCCGTGATAGGCGGAACACAGAACAGAGGCGCTGCTGGGAAAATTTGTGTTCCGCCTATCACAGAACACTCTGAAGAGAAGGCGGTGCTTTCAAATCATTGACGCGCGCAGCACGGAGACTGTCACCGCCTGTCTATTCACACAAAAAAGTGAGGGGCAAGTGATGGTACAGAGAGGGGCAAGTGATGGTACAATGAGGGGCAAGTGATGGTACAGTGAGGGGCAAGTGATGGCACAGAGAGGGGCAAGTGATGGTACAGTGAGGGGCAAGTGATAGTACAGTGAGGGGCAAGTGATGGTACAGTGAGGGGCAAGTGATGGCACAGAGAGGGGCAAGTGATGGTACAGTGAGGGGCAAGTGATGGTACAGTGAGGGGCAAGTGATGGCACAGTGAGGGGCAAGTGATGGTACAGTGAGGGGCAAGTGATGGCACAGAGAGGGGCAAGTGATGGCACAGTGAGGGGCAAGTGATGGTACAGTGAGGGGCAAGTGATGGTACAGTGAGGGGCAAGTGATGGTACAGTGAGGGGCAAGTGATGGTACAGTGAGGGGCAAGCTATGGCACAGAGAGGGGCAAGTGATGGTACAGTGAGGGGCAAGTGATGGTACAGTGATGGTACAGTGAGGGGCAAGTGATGGTACAGTGAGGGGCAAGTTATGGTACAGTGAGGGGCAAGAGATGGCACAGTGGGGGCATGTAATGTAATGGCACAGTGAGGAATGTAATGTAATGGCACAGTGAGGAATGTAATGTAGTGGCACGGTGAGATTTGAAAAAGCCTGTTCCTGTCAGCGGTTCTGGCTCCCCCTCAGCTTCCAGAAAGACTAGTAAGAAGGGATTAGTCTTATACAGTGAGTATATCCCAAAACCAACATTTTTCCTGGAAAATTAGGGGGTCGTCTTATACGCCGTAAAATACGGTATCATGCAAAGGTTCATTTATTTCACTAATGCAACTTAAAGCGGATGTGCCATGGGGAAAAAATATTAAAAGCCAGCAGCTACAAATACTGCAGCTGCTGACTTTTAACATTAGGACACTTACCTGTCCTGGAGTCCAGCGCTGATCGCAGCAGAGCACGAGCGATCGCTCGTCACCCTGCTGCTCCCCCCGCCATCCACGCTGAGGGAACCAGGAAGTGAAGCGCTGCGGCTTTACTGCCCGGTTCCCTACGGCGCATGCGCGAGTCGCGCTGCGCCTGCCGATTGGCTCACACGCTGTGTGCTGGGAGCCGAGTGTTCCCAGCACACAACGGGCGACAGACGTGAAGTCAGAAAAACCCGTCTTTTGCCCGTAGCGTGTGGCCGGAAGTGGGTGCAAATACCTGTCTTTAGACAGGTGTCTGCACCCCCCTCCCCCCTGAAAGGTGTCAAGTGTGACACCGGAGGGGGGGAGGGTTCCGATCAGCGGGACTCCACTTTAGGGTGGAGAACCGCTTTAAAAGGTGAAACTAATATATAATATAGACTCATTACATGCAAAGCAAAGATAGTTCAAGCCGTGATTTGTCATCATTGTGATGATTATGGCTTACTGCTCTGAAAATTAGAATATTACATGCAATCAATAAAACAAGGATTGTACATAGAACAATATCGGACCTCTGAAAAGTAGAAGCATGCATATGTACTCTGTACTTGGTTTGGGTCCCTTTTGCAGCAATTACTGCCTCAATGCGGCGTGGCATGGAAGCGATCAGCCTGTGGCACTGCTGAGGTGTTATGGAAGACCAGGATGCTTCAATAGCGCCCTTCAGCTCTTCTGCATTGTTGGGTCTCATGTCTCTCATCTTTCTCTTGGCAATGCCCTATAGATTCTCTATGGGGTTCAGGTCAGGTAAGTTTGCTGGCCAATCAAGCACAGTAATCCCACGGTCATTGAACCAGGTTTTGGTGCTTTTGACAGTGTGGGGGAGGTTCCAAGTCCTGCTTGAAAATGAAGTCAGCATCCCCATAGAGCATGTCTGTGGAAGGAAGCATGAAGTGCTCCAAAATCCCCTGGTAGACGGCTGCGGTGACCCCGGACTTAATGAAGCACAGTGGACCAGCACCAGCAGATGACACGGCTCCCCAAATCACCACAGACTGTGGAAACTTCACACTGGACTTCAAGCATCTTGCAGTGTGTGCCTCTCCATTCTTCCTCCATACTCCGGCTCCTTGGTTTCCTCCATTCTTCCTCCATACTCCGGCTCCTTGGTTTCCAAATGAGATGGAAAATTTGCTCTCATCAGAAAAGAGGACTTTGAACCACTGAGCACCAGACCAGGTCTGGTTTTCTTTAGCCCAGGTAAGACGCTTCTGATGTTGTTAGTTGCTCAGGAGACTTGACAAGAGGAATACGACATTTGAAGCCCATGTCCAGGATCCGTCTGTGTGTGGTGCTCTTGATGCCTCCAGCCTCAGTCCACCCCTTGTGAAAGCCCCCAACACTTTTGAATGGCCTTTTCCTGACAATCCTCACCAGGCTGCGGTCATCCCTGCTGCTTGTGCACCTTTTTCTTCCACACTTTTCCCTTCCACATAACTTTCTATTAATGTGCTTTGATACAGCACTTTGGGAACATCCAACTTCTTTTGCAATTACTTTTTTGATGCTTTCCCTCCTTATGGAGGGTGTCAATGATGGTTTTCTGCACAACTGTCAGGTCAGCAGTCTTTCCCATGATTGTGATTCCTACTGAACCAGACGGAGAGACCATTTAAAGGCTCAGGAACCCTTTGCAGGTGTTATGGCTTAACTAGCTGATTAGAGTGGGACACTTTGAGCCTAGAATATCGCATCTTTTCACAATATTCGAATTTTCTGAGATTGTGGATTTGGGGTTTTCATGAGCTGTAAGCCATAATCATCACAATTATGAGAAATCACGGCTTGAACTATCTTGCTTTGCATGTAATGAGTCTCTCTCTTATATTAGTTTCACCTTTTAAGTTGCATTAGTGAAATAAATGAACTTTTGCACAATATTCAAATTTTTCGAGTTTCACCTGTCTATGTGTTAAAAAATCAAAAATAAACTTTGCTTATGATTAAAAAACAAAAAAATACCAGAAGAAGTCCGATTAGCGATAAAACCGGTTGAGCGATAGCGTCATTTCCTGTCATTGCGTTTGGAGAATCTACCTCTGAAACCACTGTGTCCAGTACATGCTGTTTTAATTGTCTTTTCATGTAAGTGCATTACCTTTATTAAATCCTGGTAAAAAAAGGTTTTACGCTATTGTGGCGTTTGTCTCTCATTTGGGGTATATGACCTGATGTCACGGTTGGAGTAGAAGAAACCTGATGTTTTCCCCGGTGGTGGCTTGAAGTTTCTGTTGAGGGGACCTCCTTACAGACGTGGAGTTTTTCCAGGCATACAAGCCTATGTTGACCCCCCGTAATAGGTGGTCAACGCTCTTTGGTAAGGGCACATCCTATTTTTTTTGGTGGTGGTCGCACAAGGTGGAGGAAGTTGGTGACACAGCATTCAACTTTTCACTATTGTATCACGTTTGTGACTCTTGTTTATATTATTTATGTAGGGCCAGATCCACGAAGCGCGGCGCATTGTTCCGTCCGGCGTAGCGTATCTCAGATACACTACGCCGCCGTAACTTACAGCGTATTTTCCGTATCCTCAAAGAATTTGCGCCGTAAGTTACGGCGGCGTAGTGTAACTGTGTCGGCGTAAGGGCGCGCAATTCAAATGGATGAGATGAGGGCGTGTTTTATGTTAATACGTCTTGACCCGACGTAAATGACGTTTTTTCTGAACGGCGCATGCGCCGTCCGTGGGGGTATCCCAGTGTGCAAGCTCCAAATTAACCCGCAACAAGCCAATGATTTCGTCGTGAACGTAATTCTACGCAAAGATCTATTTGCGAACGACTTACGCAAACGACGTAAAATTTTCAAAATTTGACGCAGGAACGACGTCCATACTTAACATAGGATACGCCTTATATAGCAGGGGTAACTTTACGCCGGAAAAAGCCTTACGGAAACGACTTAAAAAAATGCGCCGGCCGGACGTACGTTTGTGGATTGGCGTATCTAGTAATTTGCATACTCGACACGGAAATCGACGGAAGCGCCACCTAGCGGCCAGCGTAAATATGCACCTTAGATCCGACGGCGTACTAAGACGTACGCCAGTCGGATCTAGCCCAGCTTCAGGCATATCTTGTTTTGTGGATACAAAACAACTATACGCCGGAGCAAACTAGAAGTTACGCGGCGTATCAATAGATACGCCGTCGTAACTTCTTCGTGGATCTGGCCCTTACTGTTTATTTCATTTAAGTGCAACATACTTGTTCACCAAATGTATATGTGTGTATTCTTTTATAATGAAACAAGAAAACATTCTTTTTCTAGTACTTTTTAAGAAGAGTTCATTTTCAAGATCCCACTGGAGAAGAAGTTTATTTTAACGAGAGAGGAGAGATGACCCAACTCTATTACATTTACAATTATGGAGATGTTTCTGGTGGAAAGTTTTACCTCAAGCACATTGGAATATTCAATGCATCCGCTTCTGAAGGCAGTCAGCTTGTTATTTTTCAAGATGACATATTATGGAAACATGGTGAGGTCAGTGCCTCTATGAAAGCGATTTATAAGACAACAGCGACACAATGCTTGTCCCCCAAAGTGAAGACCAAACCTTTCGTAAAGTATTCTGACGGGAGGTAGAGTTTTGCAATCCTCCTGAAATCTCCCGAGACAATGCCATGTTACAATGTAATGCTTTAGACCAGGGGTGCCCTCTGATGTGTCCCGTCACCTCCTGCTCTTGGATGGCGGGTCGGCAAGCCCAGATTGTGGGCTCACACCAAGCATTAGTGTGAAGAACGGAGCCGGCGCTAGAAGAAGCAGAGCTGGTGCTCCTTCTATAGCGCCGTCTCCTGTCACAGGCAGAGTTATATCAAATGTACTTCACCTGTGACAGTTGCCGGCATTTTACAGGAAGCATCGGCTCTGCCCTCTATTGCAGCCGTATGCTCCTGTCACACTGATGCTTGGGGTTGGCAGGTCGGGAACCCGGAATCTTGAACAGCAGCCACCAGGGATACCCACCAGCAGTACCAGACAGCAGTACCCACCAACAGTACCTGTCAGAAGTACCCACCAGCACTACCAACCAGCAGTACCCATTGGCAGTACCCACCGGTATTACCCATAAGCAGTACCAGCCAGCAGTACCCACCGGTAGTAACCATAAGCAGTACCAGCCAGCAGTACCCACCAGCAATACCCACTGGCAGTACCAGCAAGCAGTAACCACCAGCAGTACCCACTGGCAGTACCCAACGGCATTATAAGCCAGCAGTACCTACCAGCAGTAACCACCAGAAGTACCTGCCAGCAGTACCAGCCAGCAGTACCCACCGGCAATACAAGCCAGCAGTAACCACCAGAAGTACCTGCCAACAGTACCAGCCAGCAGTACCCACCAGCAATACCCACTGGCAGTACCAGCAAGCAGTAACCACCAGCAGTACCCACTGGCAGTACAAGCCAGCAGTACCTACCAGCAGTAACCACCAGAAGTACCTGCCAGCAGTACCAGCCAGCAGTACCCACCGGCAATACAAGCCAGCAGTACCTACCAGCAGTAACCACCAGAAGTACCTGCCAGCAGTACCAGCCAGCAGTACCAACCAGCAGTACCCAACAGCAGTACTAGCCAGTAGTACCCATAAGCAGTACCCACCAGCAGTTCCTGCCCTGGAGGACAGCCGGCAGCAGCTGCCAACCATACCTGCCTGGGGGACAGCAGCAGCCAGTGATACCTGCAGGAATCCTGAGGAAGAAGTGAAGATTGAGGTCAGTTGAGGTGCAGGTAAACCGCAGCGCATCAGTGTGAAAACAGCCATAGGTACCTTTCACAGGATCGGTCCGAATTGGGTCTGCCTGTCCATTTGTCGCTAAAGTCGCCCTCGCTCTTCAAAAGATTGGGCACCCTTGCTTTAGACCATTTGATTTAATTTTGACTGTGTCTTAAAATGTGTTTAATGTTAAGTGAGGTGTAGTAAATCTAGGTTCCATCCTGTACATAAAAAAAAAAGTTTAGGGCAGGATCAGTCAACAGGACCATAAAGTGTAACTAATATCCCAAGCTATAGCACAAAGGCTTGACATCAGTAAGATCAAGGATAAGTACTTCAGTAGATTCAGCTAATGCTCATTGTGCTGTGCTGTATGCTTTATGCATGATTAAGGTCATCAGCGGCCTGTCCATTAGGGGCGCACGGGCGCTGCCCCCTCTATCTATGCATCTGGCCCCCTAATCTACATGCGGGGCGCCGGCCACATGGATTCCAATGTTTTTTTTTATGCATGTAATTAGAGTCTGAGGCCCAGATTCTCGTAGAATGGAGTAAAACTACGGCGGCGTAACGTATCTCATTTACGTTACGCCACCGCAAGTTTTACGGGCAAGTGCTTGATTCACAAAGCACTTGCCTGTAAAGTTGCGGCGGCGTAGCGTAAATCCCCCGGCGCAAGCCCGCCTAATTCAAATGATCCAGGTAGGGGGCGTGGATCATTTAAATCAGGCGCGTTCCCGCGCCGAACGTACTGCGCATGCGCTGTCCCTAAAATTTCCCGATGTGCATTGCGTAAAATGACGTCGCAAGGACGTCATTGGTTTCGACGTGAACGTAAATGGCGTCCAGCCCCATTCACGGACGACTTACGCAAACAGCGTACATTTTTAAATTTAGACGCGGGAACGACGGCCATACTTAACATTGGTTGCCCCTCATATAGCAGGGGCAACTTTACTTGTCTCAAATCTAACGTAAACGTCATATCTTCACTGCGTCGACCACGCATACGTTCGGGAATTTGCGTATTTTGCTAATTTGCATACTCGATCGGGAAAACGACGGAGGCGACACCTAGCGGCGGAAAAAAAAATTGCATTTAAGATCCGAAAGCGTAAGAGCCTTACGCCTGTCGGATCTAATGGTTATCTATGCGTAACTGATTCTAAAGAATCAGTCGCATAGATACGACGGACCAGATTAGGACTCACGACGGCGCACATGGCGTTGCGCCGTCGTAAGCCCTTTCAGAATCTGGGCCTGAGTCTCTAGGCTTAAAGGGGTTGTAAAGGTTTGTTTTTTATTTTCTAAATAGGTTCCTTTAAGCTAGTGCATTGTTGGTTCACTTACCTTTTCCTTCGTTTTCCCTTCTAAATGTTTTTTTCTTTGTTTGAATTTCTGACTTCCTGTTCCTTCTCAGTAAGCTGTTCTGACTGACTAACCCCCAGCCAGATGTTGGGGGCAAGCTTACTGAGGAGAAACAGGAAGTGAGAAATTCAGACAAAAACATTTAGAAGGGAAATCGAAGGAAAAAGTAAGTGAACCAACAATGCACTAGCTTAACCACTTCAGCCCCGGACCATATTGCTGCTCATAAAGCACACGCCCCTATTGGCTGATTCGCGTGATGACGTAATATTACGTGATCTCGCGCAGCCGAGCCGACCTTCTGCTGTAAAACTGCGGCGGCTCGTCGGCAAGCGGTTAAAGGAACCTATTTAGAAAAAAAAAAAACGAACCTTTACAACCCCTTTAAAAAAAAACTGTCACACTGATTCTCATCCCGGCCAATCAGGAAGGGACTTGTTTCCTGATTGGCCGAAAAGAGAAGCGATCCTATTGGCCTAGGAGGAGGAAGGAGACACATGGGTGCCGTGATGCCGAGGAGACGCAGGGGAAGCCAGACCGACCCACCAGCCGCCACTGCCACACACAACGCGATGATCAGTGACAGCCCGGCTCCCTTCTATGGACGGAGGGGAGACACGGAGAGGCTGGTACATGGAGGTACGGCCGGCGGGCACCCTTCAGCATGTCAGTCCAATGGCAGCACAGGGTAAGCCCGCAGGTGACCGGGGGGTGTGTGTGCCACCCTCCCAACTGATGGATCACCAGCCGCCACTGATTGAGGTCAAGATAATCAGCTGGAATGGTCTTCAACAGATCATGGTTGTAAGTTAACAAATGAGTTTATAAGCGTATTCTTAAGTTTTTGTAATATTTTTGTTTTGCATTTAGATTCCTGTGTCTACATGTTCTGAACACTGCCCACCAGGGTATAGAAGTGTTATGAAGAGGGGACTCCATCGGTGCTGCTTTGAATGTTTGCAGTGTTCAGAAGGAGAAATATCCAATGAAACAGGTGCAATTTCCTTCTATGTTTGTGAACAAGTTTGATCACAGGCTATTTCAGTAAGATAGACCTATCTGAGATACTAGACTGCCAGGTGGTTTCTTGCCTCAATATGACAGAGATCAATTAACCACTTAAGCCCTGGACCAATATGCTGCTAAATGCCCAAAGGTGTTTTTACAATTCAGCACTGCGTCACTTTAACAGACAATTGCGCGGTCGTGCGACGTGGCTCCCAAACAAAATTGGCGTCCTTTTTTCCCCACAAATAGAGCTTTCTTTTGGTGGTATTTGATCACCTCTGCGGTTTTTATTTTTTGCGCTATAAACAAAAATAGAGCGACAATTTTGAAAAAAATTCAATATTTTTTACTTTTTGCTATAATAAATATCCCCCAAAAACATATATAAAAACATTTTTTTCCTCAGTTTAGGCCGATACGTATTCTTCTACCTATTTTTGGTAAAAAAAAATCGCAAAATTGGTTTGCGCAAAATTTATAGCGTTTACAAAATAGGGGATAGTTTTTTTGCATTTTTATAAAAATTTTTTTTTACTACTATTGGCGGCGATCAGCGATTTTTTTCGTGACTGCGACATTATGGTGGACACTTCGGACAATTTTGACACATTTTTGGGACCATTGTAATTTTCACAGCAAAAAATGCATTTAAATTGCATTGTTTATTGTGAAAATGACTGTTGCAGTTTGGGAGTTAACCACAGGGGGGCTGTAGGAGTTAGGGTTCACCTAGTGTGTGTTTACAACTGTAGGGGGGTGTGGCTGTAGGACTGATGTCATCGATCGAGTCTCCCTATAAAAAGGATCACTCGACCGATACGCCGCCACAGTTGAAGCACGTGGAAGCCGTGTTTACACACGGCTATCCCCGTTCTTCAGCTCCGGGGAGCGATCGCGACGGAGCGGCTATAAACGAATAGCCGCGCCGTCGTCCCGGATCGCTCCCGCGGGAATCCGCCCGCCACACGCAGCGGGGGGGGGGTCTCGATCGGACCCCCCACCCGCTAGAAGGCAAGGACGTATATATACGCCCTTCTGCCTGTCCGTGCCATTTTGCGGACGTAAATAGTCGTGCGGCGGGCGTTAAGTGGTTAATATTTTATTTTTAACTGTACTCTACTGGTAGTTCAACAAATCGCATACAGTAGTAGTTCACTCTCACTCAATAATTTCATCTACTGCCCTAAGGACACCGTCCACTGCTTTACTGACACCATCCACTGCTCTACTGATACCGTTCACTGCCCTACTGACACCAACCTCATCCTGACACCAACCTCTGCCCTACTGACATATCCACTGCTCTACTTAAACCGTCCACTGCCCTACTGACACCATCCACCACTCTACTGATACTGTCCACTGCCCTACTGACACCATCCACCACTCTACTGATACTGTCCACTTCCCTACTGACAACAACTTATTCCCTCCTGACATCATCCACTGCCATACTGATACTGTCCACACACAGGTAGATCTTCACTTCCCAAAGGTTGCCCACTCCTGTTTTACACTGCGTAGCTGGGAAAAAGCAATTACTGCATAACCCTGCATAGATAATTCAGTAAACTCAGAGGGTAAGGGCCTGCTGGGCAGGGGCCTGCCCAGGCCCATCCTGGACCCTCTGACTTTCCGGTTTCACCTACATAGGGTTCATAGGGTTATAAGACAAGCACACAGTGGAAGCTGTGAGTGGTAGTGGGGGGCCCCAAGTCAACTGCCCGGTACCACACAATCCAAGACCCCTTAGCTTTCCCATTCACTAGTCGTAGCTCAGTGTAGGGTAAAACACCCAACAGTTTAATAGTACAAGAATACAGTCTTATATACAGTTAAAGAAGAGGTTCCTACCTCCTGCTCATATTACTCTAACAATACACCTGTAACCAGAAACATAAATTAACATTAGTTAATGAACTAATCCCTTAAAGCAGCCGTGTGACTCCCTAACTACAATTCACATTATCATACATATCAACCCAGAACTCCTTCATACAATTGCAGGGCTAATTAGCACAGACAACAATGGGTGAAAGACTTAGAAGCTGTGACAAGCCATACTAGACTAATTTACATTATAGCAGACAACAGACAGACAGGTGGTTGGAGGTGACATCGGCATCTCGTAACAGTATGTGTCCCAACATTATGTATCGGTCACTATTTCTATTATGGCATATACAGGGTTCCCAGAGTCTGTGTGTCTTGGGGGGACATGGACCTGAATCCAAAGTAACACCACCTCAATGGTCCCCAGGCATACAGCTCGCAAAAAGCACTATTCCCCCAAATGCCAGGGCCCATGATCGGTAGGCAAGAGGCTAGCATTCTGTCATTTCCAAAAGTCTCTGTCCCGGCTAGGTCTGTCACACCAACATTCTGTGTCTTGACTATGGTAAGCCAGATAGCTGCATATTGCCACTTAACCCCCACTATACCTTAACCTAAGAATAAAAAGGCGACATCCATTTTGGAGTAAAAATTGTCTGCATCGGCCATTTTATTAACAAATTAAACAATAACATATTAACCACAACTTCTTTATTTACATTCAACAATCCTTCACAGATACCATAGTCCCCTGTTAGGCCCTGTACACACGATCAGACATGTCCGATGAAAACGGTCCGTGGACCGTTTTCATCGGACATGTCTGCTGGGAGCTTTTGGTCTGATGTGTGTACACACCATCAGACCAAAATCCCCGCGGACAGAGAACGCGGTGACGTATACGACTCTGACGTTCTCAAACCCGCAAGTGCAATGCTTCCACGCATGCGTCGAATCAATTCGACGCATGCGCGGGATTTCGGGCCGCTGGTTATACGTCATAACCAGTGGACATGTCCGATGAGTCGTACTAACCATCGGACATGTCCGACGGACAGGTTTCCAGTGGACAAGTTTCTTAGCATGCTAAGAAACTTTTGTCCGCTGGAAACCTGTCCGCTAGGCCGGAAATCTGTCCACTAGGCCCTACACACGATCGGACATGTCCGCGGAAACTGGTCCGCGGACCAGTTTCAGCGGACATGTTCGGTCGTGTGTACGAGGCCTCAAGGATCCTTGAAGGCGTTGACCAAATTTTCTCTATATCAGCGTGGCCATCCCAGATCCCAGTCGCAGTGCGCTGACTCAAGGACCATAGCACTCTGAACCTTCCCCACGCAGATACCCATCAACCGATGCCAGCTAAACCACGGTTAACTGGCATCAACCGAGGATCCCATACCATGATGGGTCCCCCACTTATGCCAAATTGGTCAAAAATGATTACTGCCTCCAAAGATCCCCAACCGCCAAACAAAACCAAAATGAAATCACAAAACAATACGGCGGGAGGGTGGGAGCTTCCTCTTACCACGCTGAGGGCTCAATGAATGCAGCCCTCCCCCAGCCCCTGCTACCCCGGAAAAAAACTAGAAACTACTTTCAGTCCCTTCTGTCCTACCAAGTGCACTCCCCCAAATTAACCCTGTAAGTGCAGAGACTGGCTGCCTAGTCATGCCAGCCCTGCGCCTAATATTGCATATTCGCTACGGGCTTCTCTTGTTTGATGCAGGGAGTTTACACTCCCCCTCCTGTGAGTGTTATCATGAGAGATCACAGTCTTGAACTGAAAAATAAATATTACATTTTTCATTTTCAGACAAAGGATCATGCCATACATGTCCAGAAGACCAGTGGCCAAATGACAACAGATGTGTGCCAAAGCCTGTGGAATATCTAGCTTTCAGAAGTGAAACAATAATTCAACTTGTTTCCATTATGTCAGTGTTATTATTTCTTAAAACTTCTACAATTTTGGGAATCTTCATTGTATTTCGGGACACTCCACTTGTCAGAGCCAATAATCAAACTCTGAGCTTTATACTCCTAATCTCCATCATGTTAAGTTTCATTAGTGTGTTTTTATTTTTGGGCCGTCCAGTACACACAACCTGTATGTTGCGTCAGACGTCATTTGCAATCATCTTCTCAGTTGCAATCTCTTCTATTTTGGCAAAAACTATTATGGTCTACTCAGCGTTTAAAGCCACCAAACCTGGAAGTCCCTGGAGGAGATTTATTGGTATAAAAATCACAAACTGTCTGGTTTTCCTTTGTTCTTTCATTCAGGTTTTAATTAGTATTATTTGGTTATCTATTTCCCCTCCTTACCCAGAAAGTAACACTCATTTGTATGTGGACAAAATAATCATTCAGTGTAATGAAGGATCTGTGGTGGCATTTTCCATACTTCTGGGTTACATGGGACTTCTAGCAGCTGTGACTTTGATTATGGCTTTCCTGGCAAGAAATTTACCAGACAGTTTTAATGAGGCCAAATACATCACCTTCAGCATGCTGGTGTTCTGTAGTGTCTGGGTCTCCTTTATCCCAGCTTATATGAGTGTTACAGGAAAGAACACTGTACTCGTAGAAATATTTGCTATAATAGCATCTAGTTGGGGCATTTTGGGTTGTATATTTTTACCAAAATGTTATGTTATCCTGGTGAGACCAGATTTAAACTCAAAAAGTAACTTACTAAAACAAGCACACAATAGACTGAGCAATAACATGTAAATGACCCGTAGAAACCTTCGCCACTTCAATCCTTCTCTTCTCTATTCTTCTACCAACCACCTCTTCGACAAAATCTCACCCCTGTCCTGCCCCATCTAGCTAATTCTGGCCCAGATTCAAAGAGATTTGCGTTTTTTTGCGGAGGCGCAGGGCAACGATTTTGCCCTGCGCCCCCGCAAATTTGCTCCGCTGCCCTCGATTCACGGAGCAGTAGTTCCGTAAATTGCGAGGGCGCGCCGGCAAAATTGCCTGGCGCTAGAGCACGCAATTTAAATGATCCCGTAGGGGGCGGGAATCATTTAAATTAGGCGCGTTCCCGCGCCGATCGTAGCGCGCATGCTCCGTCGGGAAACTTTCCCGACGTGCATTGCGGCAAATGACGTCGCAAAGGACGTCATTTGCTTCCAAGTGAACGTAAATGGCGTCCAGCGACATTCACAAATCACTTACGCAAACGACGTAGATTTCAAATATCTCGACGCGGGAACGACGGGTATTCTTTAGCATTGGCTGCCCCTACTATTAGAAAGGGCAGCCTTACGCTAAACACGCCGTACGGAAACGACGTAACTTGCGTACGCAGGGCTCGCGCAACCTTGCGAATCGGTGTTAGTATGCAATTTGCATACTATACACTGAGCACAATGGGAGCGCCCCCTAGCGGCCAACGCAAGAATGCAGCCTAAAATATGCGTGGCATAAGAGCCTTATGCCACACAGATTTTAGGCTGCAGTCGGCGTTACGATGTTCCTGAATCAGGAGCATTCGTAACGCCGGCGCAAGTCAGCAATTGCGCTGCGTAACTATGGTTACGCAGGCGCAATTGCTCTCTGAATCTGGGCCTCTGTCTACAATAGATACCTGTCCTCTGCCCTGGACGAGCTTGCCCTTCTCACTACACCAAAAATTGGGCCCCGTCCCCTACCGTCCTGGAAAACAGATGATACCAGAGGTCTCAAAAAATGTAGCCATGCTCTTGAGTGTCTGTCAAGTAAGACTATTAGCTAGATTCACGTAGTTTGCCGCAACTTTAAGGCGGCGTAGCGTATCGTATTTACGCTACGCCGCCTTAAGTCAGAGAGGCAAGTACTTGCCTCCTAACTTACGGCGGCGTAGCGTAAATGCAGCGGCCGCAAACGCGCCTAATTCAAAATAGGCTGAGGGGGCGTGTTTTATGTTAATATGCTTTGACCTGACGTGATTGACGTTTTTTTGGAACGGCGCATGCGCCGTCCGCCTACATTTCCCAGTGTGTATTGCGGCTAAGTACGCCGCACGGTCCTATAGATTACGACGTGGACGTAAATGACGTAAATCCCTATTCACGGACGACGTAAAATTTTCGAATTTCGAAGCGGGAACGGCGGCCATACTTTAACATTACTATTCCAACTATTTAATGGAATAACTTTAGGCCTGATAAAGCGTTACGTAAACGGCGTATCTGTACTGCGTCGGCCGGGCGTACGTTCTACGCCAACCGCAATGGAAGCGCCACCTAGCGGTCAGCCTAAATATTGCACCCTAAGATAGGACGGCGCAAGCCATCGTATCTTAGATAGGTTTAAGTGTATCTCTGTTTAAGAATACACTTAAACTTAGGTCGGCGCAGATTCTGAGTTAGGTCGGCGTATCTACTGATACGCCGTCCTAACTCTACCTGAATCTAGCTATAAGTCTCACAAAGACTTCAACCAATATAAATCTGCCTCCCAAAAATACAATTCTTGCCTCCACACTGCCAAGCAGACCTATTTTCACCTTCTCATCCAGTCACCATCAACACTTGTCTACCTTTAAAGTGGATGTAAACCCACTGTCATCAAATTTAAATCATTTATACCGTTGTAATCTATAATGCTATACATGCCTCCTGCATGTATCCATATATTATAAATGTCACACCCTCAGAAGCCCCGCAAAATTGCAGAATCTGTGGGCGTTTTTTTTCCCGGCGCTCGGTGGGCGGAGTTGTGACATCACAGGACTCCTCTGCCCACCACTACACTCCCACGGCCAGCCAGCGTTGCGAGGACGAGCCTCGCGCCTGTTGAGACTGGCGTGCATGTGCAGGAGTGACAGAGCGCGTTCTGTGAAGAAGCAGAGCGCGCTCACGGCCTCTGTCACTTCTGCACACATGTGTATGTCCAGTAACAGTCGGGGAAGATCGGTGCAGCAGGGACAGCTGTGAACACCGCGATGAATGGTTTTCATCAGCCGCTTCTCCTTCTCTCCCTCCCGCGGCTTTCACCTGAAAAGCCATGTATGGGGGATCGCAGTGTTCACAGCTGTCCCTGCTGCACCGATCATCCCCGGCTGTCCTCCGTATCTGCCTCCTCCAGCGCCCCCTTCTTCTTCCCTGGCCCCCTCCTCATCCGCCCGCTGTGTCTTCCCCCTCCACCCCCCCTCCCTCATCCTCGGCCAATTACCGGACCCTTTTTTCTGAATGGGACACAGAGAGCGTTTGTTACCGATCGCTCTGTGTCCTGTGACAACTGAGCAGAGTAACCTGTGTGTTACTCTGCTTCAGTTTATGAATGGAGTGGAGCCGCTGTCTTCTCTCCATTCATCTTCTGTACAGAGAAAAGGACTGGGGAATCAATGTCCTCTGTCCCTTTCTCTGTCTCAAATGGGAGATGTCTGGGGTCTCTGTTTAGACCCCTTACATGTCACCAACACCCCCAACAGGGCTGATAAAAAAAAATACCAAATTGTAAAAAAATCTAATAAAATTTAATTGAAAAAATAAAACAACTGACACCACAACCGCCCCCCCATACCAACACGGTCCAGAGCCCCAAGACCACTGACACCGACCACTACCCCACTGACATTGTCCACTGACACCGACCAGTACCTTACTGACACCGTCCACTGACACCGTCCACTGACATCGTCCACTGATACCGTCTACTGACACAGACGACTACCCCACTGACAGAGTTCACTGACACCGACCACTACCCCACTGACATCGTCCACTGACACCATCCACTGACACTGACCACTACCCCACTGACCACTGCCCCACTGATACTGATCACTAACACCGACCATTGCCCTACTGACACCAACCACTGCCCCATCCCCCCACCCCCTTTTCTAAAAGCACTGTGAAAAAATATATTTAAAAAATAAAACCCCACCCTCCCATCAATAATACAAAAATAAATTGTAAAAAAAATAAGATTTTTTTAAATTTATAAAAAATCCACTGGTCCCAAAAAACCTTTTGAAAAAAAAAATGTAATTGTAAAATAAAAAAATAATCTGACACTGTCCACTATCCTGACACCATCCTGCACCAACTAACCACCACTGTACACTCTGCATTCCTGTGATTCAGGGGAGGGGGGGCTACACTAAGGGGGGCTGCACTGAATGGGGGGGCAGCACTGACCGAGGGGGGCTACACTGAACAAGGGGGGCTACACTGAACGGGGGGGGCTACACTAAACGGGGGGAGGCGACACTGAACGGATGGGCTACTCTGAACGGGGGGGCTACTCTACTCTGAACGGAGGGGGCTACTCTGAAGGAGGGGCTACACTGAAGGGGGGTCTGCACTAAACGGGGGGTCTGCATTGAAGGGGTGGATACACTGAAGGGGGGTCTGCACTAAAGGGGAGTCTGTGTAACATGTAGTGGGTACAGAGCTGCTGGGTTCTGTGTAATGTAAAGGGGTCCAGTGATGCAGGGTGATGTGTAATGTAAAGGGGTCCAGAGGTGCAGGGTACTGTGTAATGTAAAGGGGTCCAGAGGCGCAGGGTGCTGTGTAATGTAAAGGGGTCCAGAGGCGCAGGGTGCTGTGTAATGTAAAGGGGTCCAGAGATGCAGGGTGCTGTGTAATGTAAAGTTAAATTTAAACAAATATTTTTTTTCCTCTTTGTGTATGTTTAGGTGACCAGGGGGCAAGGGGTGAAGATGGGGGGCGGGGGTGCCACAGGATTAGCTCGCACAGGGCGCCTGAACACCTAAGGCCGGCCCTGCTCACCACACCTTCAGTGTCACTTACAATTCTACTTCCTCCTCTCCTCTTCCTTTCTCCGTCCGGGTCCCCCAAGGTTCTGTTCTTGGACCTCTCCTATTCTCAATCTATACCTCCTCCCTTGGCCAGCTGATAGCCCCCCATGGCTTTTGATATAAATTCTACGCTGACCAGAGCCAAATCTATCTCTCTAACCCTCAGCTTACAACATCAGTTTTCTCATGCATCACTAATTTACTGATCGACATATCAGTCTGGATGTCGCACCACTTCCTCAACCTGTCAAAAACTGAGCTCATAGGGCCAGATCCAGAGAGAATTACATCCGCGCAGCGTATCAGAGATACGCTACGCCGCCGTACCTTACCTGGCGGAATTTCGAATCCTCAACGATTTTGTGCCGTAAGTTACGGCGGCGTAGTGTATTTCTGACGGCGGAATTCAAATCGGCGATTAGGGTGTGTGATTCATTTAAATGAAGCGCGTCCCCACGCCGAATGAACTGCGCATGCGTCGTCCCAAAATTTCCCGCCGTGCATTGCGCTAAATGACGTCGCTAGGACGTCATTTTTTTAACTTAGACGTGAGTTACGTCCATCCCTATTCACGGACGACTTACGCAAAAAAAATAAAAATGTCAAATTTCGACGCGGGAATGACGGCCATACTTAACATGGCAAGTCTATCTATACGCTGCAAAATACCAGCTTTAACTATACGCCGGAAAAAGCCGACTACAGACGACGTTAGAAAAAGCGACGGCCGCGCGTACGTTCGTAGATCGTCGTAAATCGCTAATTTGCATACCCGACGCGGAAAACGATGCAAACTCCACCCAGCGGGCGCCGAAGTATTGCATCTAAGATCCGAAGGCGTACAAAGCCGTACGCCTGTCGGATCTTACCCAGATGCCGTCGTATCTTGGTTTGAGGATTCAAACTAAAGATACGACGCAGGAAATTTGAAAGTACGCCGGCGTATCACTAGATACGCCGGCGTACTTGCTCTGTGGATCTGCCCCATTATATTTCCTCTCCCACGTGCCCTTTCCCCTGACTTCTCCGCCAAGATCAACGACACAACCATCAACCCATCCCTGCATGCCAAGTTTCTAGGTGTAATCCTGAACTCTCCTTTCTGCCCCACATCCAATCACTTTCCAAAGCTTGCCGCCTCAACCTCTGCAAAATCTCCAAAATACGCAACGTCCTAACCAATTACACTACAAAGCTCCTAATCCACTTCCTGGTCATCTCTCCCCTCGACTACTGGAACTCCCACCTCACTGACTTACCTTTACATGAATGCTGCCGCCAGACTCATCCAACATACAAACCGCTCAGTGTCTGCTACTCCTCCTCTCTGTCAATCCCTCCATTGGCTGCCACTCACCCAACAAATTAAATTCAAAATACTAACAATAACTTACAAAGCCACCCACAACTCAGCTCCCAGCTACATCACTAACCTAGTCTCAAAATACCAACCAAATTGTTCTCTTCGTTCCTCCCAAAACCTCCTGCTCACTAGTTCCCTTGTCACCTCCTCCCATGTTTGCCTCCAGGACTTCTCTCATCCTATGGAACTCCCTACCTCAATCTGTCCCACTATCTCCTACTCTATCCACTTTTAGGTGATCCCTGAAAACTTTTCTCTTCAGAGAAGCCTATGCTGCCTCCACCTAACAATTGTACTTTTATTTTCTCCATCAGCTCCGCCTCCACAGTTATTACCTTTTGAATCACTTGACCCTCCCTCTTAGGCCCCATACACACCATAGAATCTATCCGCAGATAAATCCCATCAAATGGGTTTCTGCGGATAGATCCTATGGTGTGTACACGCCAACGGATATTTATCCGCAGATAAATCTCCCCTGGGATGGATTTCCAGCAGATGGATATTTGCTGACATGCTCAACAAATCCATCTGCTGGAATCCATTCCAACGGATGGATCCGCTCGTCTGTACAGACTTACCGGATCCATCCGTCTAAAGGGATTCCCCGCACGCGTCGTAATGATTTGACGCATGCGTGGAATTCCTTATATGACAGCGTCGCGCCCGTCGCCGCGTCATAATAGCGGCGACGGCGCGACACGTCATCGGCAGAGGATTTCAGCGCGGATTTCAATGCGATGGTGTGTACACGCCATCGCATAGAAATCCTCTGAAATCCTCGAGAGGATTTATCCGCGGATACGGTCCGCTGGACCGTATCTGCGGATAAATCCTCTCGTGTGTATGGGGCCTTAGATTGTAAGCTCTAATGAGCAAGGCCCTCCGATTCCTCCTTTATTGAACTGTATTGTAACTGTACTGTCTAACCTCACGTTGTAAAGTGCTACTGAAACTGTTAGCGCTATATAAATCCTGTATAATAATAATAATAATAATAATAAAAAAGGACAGATATTCTTTCTGTGATCAACTAAATACAGTTTGAATATTTACTAAAGGAGTATAGAATGTTCACTTTTAAAGTGAATTTATAATTTGCAAAGAGAATCTAATGAATCAGGTGAAAAAGTTACCATATTTGCCGGCATATAAGACGACTGGGCGTATAAGACGACCCCCTAATTTTCCAGCTAAAATGTTGGTTTTGGGATATACTCACCGTATAAGATGACCCCTCACTGTGCCATTATACATGCCTCACTGTGCCATCTATACATGCCTCACTGTGCCATCTATACATGCCTCACTGTGCCATTCCATTCCCTGCCTCGACTAACACCCTACCTTCTCCTGTTTGCAGAGATGTCAGACGGCGGCCATCCATTATTCAAAAGCCGCGCCTCCTCCTCAGGCTGTTCCGTGATAGGAGGAACAGTAATTTTCCCAGCAGAGCCTCTGTTCAGTGTTCCGCCTATCACAGATGTCCTCTCGTCCGAGGCTGAGAATGAGAAGGCATCCGTGATAGGCTGAACACTAAACAGAGGCTCTGCTAGGAAAATTAGTGTTCCGCCTATCACAGAACAGTCAGAGGAGGAGGCGCGCTTTTTTAATAATGGATGGCCGACGTCTGCCACAGGTACCCGGCGTATAAGACGACCCCCGACTTTTGGGGCATGATTTTAGATGCAAAAGGTCGTCTTATACGCCGTAAAATATGGTAGATTTAACTTTGTAAAGAAAACAAAACTCATCTGTAAGAAAGTTACTTAGCTTAGAGAATCAGGTGAAGCTTTGTTGATTCAATCATGTGCAAGCAAAAATCCCTTTTTTTTTTTTATCATGCACGTTATAGGAAATTCTTTACAAAGTGAATTTTTACCACATTCACAATTGCCTGGGGATAGGTTCACAAGATAAGCACTATCAATCACAGCTAATTACCTATTTCTCTTCTTGCTAGATGCATCAATGGAAAGCAGTAGGGGGCACTGTTTATTATGCTATCTCAGTTTTTATGATGGAAGTTTTCATAAACTCCAGAATGCTATTAAGAGTGATCAGATGAATTGCAACTAATTGCATAGTCCCTCTTTGCCATTAAAATTAACTTAAGGACCCCTTCACGCCGATATACGTCGGCAGAATGGCACATCAACGTATATGTACATTGTCCTTTAAGCCCAGCCGTGGGGTGACAGGCGCGCTCCCGTGATCCGGTCCAAAGCTCTATGACCGCGGAACTCGCGGACCCGATCGCCGCTGGAGTCCCGCGATCGGTCCCCGGAGCTGAAGAACGGGGAGAGCCGTGTAAACAAGGCTTCCCCATTCTTCACTGTGGCGGTGTCATCGATCGTGTGATCCCTTTTATAGGGGGACACAATCGATGATGTCACACCTACAGCCACACCCCCCCTACAGTTGTAAACACACTTCAGGTCACACATAACCCCATCAGCGCCCCTTTGTGGTTAACTCCCAAACTGCAATTGTCATTTTCACAATAAACAATGCATTTTAAATCGTCCCAAAAATGTGTCAAAATTGTCCGAAGTGTCCGCCATAATGTTGCAGTCACGAAAAAAAACGCTGATCGCCGCCATTAGTAGTAAAAAAAAAAAAATTAATAAAAATGCAATAAAAACCAACCGATAAAGGCTTATTGTGATTTTTTTTACCAAAAATAAGTAGAAGAATACGTATCAGCCTAAATTGAGGAAAAAATACTTTTTTTAATATTTTTGGGGGATATTTATTATAGCAAAAAGTAAAAAATATTGTATTTTTTTCAAAATTGTCGCTCTATTTTTGTTTATAGCGCAAAAAATAAAAACCGCAGAGGTGATCAAATACCACCAAAACAAAGCTCTATTTGTGGGGAAAAAAGGATGCCGATTTTGTTTGGGAGCCACGTCGCACGACCGCGCAATTGTCTGTTAAAGCGACACAGTGCCGAATCGCAAAACCTAGCCGGGTCTTTTAGCTGCATTTTGGTCCGGGTCTTAAGTGGTTAATCCCCAAAAAAAAACATTTTTAATGCATGTATGCTGCAGCCCTGCCCCAAAAGGACCAGCTGAAATCATGTGATTTTCTCGTTAACACAGGCGTCAGTGTTGACGAGGACAAGGCTGGAAATTACTCTGTAATGCTGACTGAATTAGAATAACAGACCGGAATCTTTAAAAGGAGGGTGGTGCTTGAAATCATTGTTCTTCCTCTGTTAACCACGGTTACCTGCAAGGAAACATGTGCAGTCATCATTGCTTTGCACAATAAGGGATTCACAAGTAAGGATATTGCTGCTGCTAAGATTGCACCTAAATCAACCATTTATCGGATCATCAAGAACTTCAAGGAGAGGGGGTTAAATAAAATGTTTGCCATGAACACATCCATGAATAAAGAATGGTGCAAAAACCAGAAAGGGCCTCCTACCCCAAAGTACCTTGTCCTCATGTTTCATTCATTAAATTCCGAAAGCAAAAGTCCGATGGAGCCTACACACAGTCGGAATTTCCGACAAAAATCTCACATTGAACTTTTGTTGTCGGAATTTCTGATCGTGTGTACGCGGCATTAGGCTTGTTTCTTGAATAATCACAGGGAATAACAAACAAGAGTTTCCGAATATAATTGATTCGTTTTTTGTTCTTTCGGATTTTCGTTCTTATTTTCATTCTTTCAGATTTTCAAATTTTCAGATTTTCATTCTTGCAGACTGTCGTTCTTACAATAAATTTTCGTATGCATTCATCAAAAGAGTCTTTCATTCATTCCGATGCTTCAGAATAAACTAATATGCCGAATTTCGTCCGAAAACTAATTTGAACCGAAACAAATTGCACATGTCTAAAAAGTACAAAAAAGCATAGAGAATGTATCAGTATACAACATATCTTCATAAACATGACTCTCACAGTGTGTCAATTGGATAACAGCAGGGCCGGACTTACCATTGGGCTTGACTGGGCTCAAGCCCAGGGGCCCCGCCCAATAGGGGGCCCCCTATTTTTTAGGGGTCCGGAGGTCCCCAGGGCCCCCGGACGGCAACCCCCCTTTTTTTATAAAAAAATGTTTTTTTATATATTTTTTATTTTTATATATATATATATATATATATATATATATTTATTTATTATTATTATTTTTATTATTATTATTATTATTATTAAAGGGCCCAGGGGTCTCCAGGGCCCCCGGATGGCAACCCACCTTTTTTTTATTTATTTTTTATAAAAAAATGTTTTTTTATATATTTTTTTATATATTATATATATATATATTTTTTTTATTATTATTATTAAAGGGCCCAGGGGTCTCCAGGGCCCCCGGATGGCAACCCACCTTTTTTATTTTTTTATAAAAAAAAATACATTTTTTTAATATATATATATATATATTTTTATTAAAGGGCTCAGAGGTCCCCAGGGCCCCATGTGGCAACCCCCCCTTTTATTTTTTTTATAAATGTTTATTTTTTTATTTTTGTTTATTTTTTTTATTTTTTATTAAAAGGCCCAGAGGTCCCCAGGGCCCCGGATGGCAACCTCCCTTTTTTTTTAATGTATTTTTTATAAATGTTTATTTTTTTATTAAAGGGCGCAGAGGTTTATTTTTTCTTTTTATTAAAAGGCCCAGAGGTCCCCAGGGCCCCGGATGGCTACCCCCCTTTTTATATATATATATATATATTTGTTTTCTTCTTTATTTCTTCTTTTTTTTGTAAAGGCCCCCCTGCTTCTCAATTTGCGGCAGCCCCCCCCCCCGCTTCTCAATTTCAGGCGCAAAGCTCCCCCCCTAGGTTCTCTGCTTCAGGGGGCCCATGCCTTAAGCTGTGTAAGGGGACCCAAAATTCCTGATGCAGCCCTGCGCATACCTCCCAACACGCACGGATTCTGTGGGACTTTCCCGCACAGACAGCTTCTTCCCGCAGTCCCGCAAAAGGGTTAATTTTCCCGCAATGCCCCCCCCGCTCAACAACTTTATCGCCCCCCCCCCGCTCAACAACTTCGATCCCCCCCCAATTCTCAGCTCCAGGGGGCCCCTTCAACACTCAAGCCCAGGGGCCCCCACCACCCTAAGTCCTGCCCTGGATACCAGATATATGCAGCAGTCATCACGGGCATTTCCAGCTAGCTCTACAGCCAGAAGGTAACTCAAGAAATAATGGCCTGGTAGCAAAAAGCTTTTTTAAGTATAAAACATCATATATAAAATAGGGGAGAGTTTTCAGAATGCAAAAATAGACGGGAGAAGACATCGAGGGACGTGGAAGGAGTAAGGTAAGTGCATTTTACAGGGCACAGCAGGGACAATGGGCACAGTGGTGACAAAGGGCACAGTGGCATCAATGGGCACAGTGGTGACAAAGGGCACAGTGGTGACAATGGGCACAGTGGTGACAATGGGCACAGTGGTGACAATGGGCATAGTGGTGACAATGGGCACAGTGGCAACAATGGGCACAGTGGCGACAATTAAAGGGCACAGTGGCGACAATTGGCACAGTGGCGAAAATTGAGGGGCACAGTGGCTGCGTTTGATGGCATGGAACAGTGGTGACAATTGATGGCACAGTGGCTGTGTTTGATGGCATGGCACAGTGGCTGCGTTTGATGGCATGGCACAGTGACTGCGTTTGATGGCATGGCACAGTGACTGCGTTTGATGGCATGGCACAGTGGTGACAATTGATGGCACAGTGGCTGCGTTTGATGGCATGGCACAGTGGTGACAATTGATGGCACAGTGGCTGCATTTGATGGGCACAGTGAGGCTGCAATTTTTTTCTTTTTGTTTGCACCCCCCCAAAAATGTTGAGCACCAGCTGCCACTGATTATAAGGCCCCTTTCACATTGAGGAGTTTTTCAGGCGGTACAGCGCTAAAAATAGCGCTGCTATCTCGCCTGAAAAACTCCTTCACTGCAGACTCAATGTGAAAGTCAGAGGGCTTTCACACTGAGGCGATGCGCTGGCGGGAGATAAAAAAATCTCCTGTCAGCAGCATCTTTGGAGCGGTGAGAGGAGCGGCATGTATACCGCTCCTTCCCATTGAAAACAATGGGAAACCGCGGCAATACCGCCCGCAATGCGCCTCTATAGAGGCGCATTGCGGGCGGTATTAACCCTTTATCGGCCGCTAGCGGGGGTTAATACCGCACCGCTAGCGGCCGAATCCCGCGGC
Source organism: Rana temporaria (assembly GCF_905171775.1). Classification (NCBI taxonomy): domain Eukaryota; kingdom Metazoa; phylum Chordata; class Amphibia; order Anura; family Ranidae; genus Rana; species Rana temporaria. Next base: position 654,912,003 of record NC_053489.1, on the reverse strand, counting down.
AATCCCGGCGGTATAGCGCCACTATTTTTTAGGGGCGTTATGCCGCCACCGCAGCTCCTGCCTCAGTCTGAAAGGGGCCTAATAGGCTACAAAGAGTATCGCGGCAAGCATAGTGGGAAAGCCCCACGTGTGGCAAGCTTGGAAGCCACCATGATGGTTCACAGCCTGGTTTATGCTTGTATATAGTCAGCATTAAATCAATAATGACTTGCTGCAACCTCCAGGCACCTTGCTCCAATGTTGAGGGACAGAGGTCTCTTTCTCACATCTGTTCAACTCAGGGGATGTGCGGGTTATTGATGGTGGTAATTATTATAGTGTAATTTAGAAGCCCCCTTGGATGTATACTTGCTGTTTTGTTATAGTATATTAGCGGTGTTAGGATTTTGCTTTGCTTTTATTCACAATGATCCCAAATATTGTTTTCGTTGGTTTTAGTCTTTTGGGTTAGGTTCCCAAACCTATAGAGGGGCATTCAGCAGTTACAAGTGCAAGTGCATGTTTTACAGTTTAGAGCAATTTGACATTTCCTAATACAAACATGGATTCTGCCTATGCAGGGCAAAGCAATAGAGTGTATTTAACTGCCTCAAGACCAGACACTTTCACCCCCTTCCCGCCCAAGTAATTTTTCAGCTTTTAGTGCTGCCAGACTGTGAATGACAATTACTCTGTGTCCAAATTCAATTTTAAACAGACAGAGCTTTTCTTTTGGTGGTATTAATCACCACTGTTTTTTTTTTGCTATATAACATTGTTGTCCAAACTTTTTTCAGAGGGCCAGATTTGATGAAGTGAACATGCGTGAGGGCTGACCATTTTGCCTGATATTCTTTGAACCATTAAAATAAAATGCAAATGAACTAATACACTGCCCAACAATAATCTTCTTCCCTGTGTGGTGAAGAGTCTAAGGATGAGCTTGGGCGTGTTTTTTGGATATACCGTATTTATCGGCGTATAACACGCACCTTCACTTAAGAGGGAAGGTTCAGGAAAAAAAATACATTTTTAAATAAAGAACTGTGAAGCAAAATAAGGGTCAGTGCCCATCAGTGCAGCCTAATCAGTGCCCATCTGCAGCCTCACTATGGCCATGAATGCAGCCTCACCATTGCCATAAATGCAGCCTCACCATTGCCATAAATGCAGCCTCACCATTGCCATAAATGCAGCCTCTGAATGCAGCCTCACCATTGCCATGAATGCAACCTCTGAATGCAGCCTCACCATTGCCATGAATGCAACCTCTGAATGTAGCCTCACTATTGCCATGAATGCATCCTCTGAATGCTGCCTCACCATTGCCATCAGTGCAGCCTGATCCATGCCCATCTGCAGCCTCACTATTGCCATGAATGCAGCCCCACCATTGCCATGAATGCAGCCTCACTATTGCCATGAATGCAACCTCTGAATGCTGCCTCACCATTGCCATCAGTGCAGCCTGATCCATGCCCATCTGCAGCCTCGGAGGGGACAAGGAGAGGGGCGGAACGAGCGCCAACAGATTACATACAGGAGAATCTCCTGTTTACTTGGCGGCCTCTTTAATACAAAGTCCTGCCTCTTATGATAGTCAGAACAGTCGTCCAATGCCAGCCCAGGAGAAGGGACTTTCTCTTACAGAGACTGCCGGAGTAAACAGGAGATTCTCCTGTATGTAATCTGTTGGCACTCATCCCGCCCCCTCCCTGTCCCCTCCGAGGAACAATAAATACGGTATATATCTTTTGTGGCGCCCCAATGAATTCCAATTCATTGGGGGCCACAAAAGATATATATATATATATCCAAATTACCAGTGGGCTTATGTGCCAGACTTTGGACAAATTAAAAAAAAAAAAACATGTTTTGTTAGTTTCTGTTATAAAATAAAGTAAATAATCTTTCTTCATAAATTCAGGCCAAATGTATTATGCAATGTTTCTTTGGTAAAAAATAACCCAAACCAGTTTATTATTCAGTCTGTGTGAACATTTATGGTATGAAATTTGATGAATTCTGATGTAATGACTGCCTATGTTATTTACCCTAAAATGTCAGAACAGTACAAATACCCCCAAAAATTACACCTTTTTGTAAGTAGACAGTCCAAGGTATTTAGTAAGAGGCATGGTGATTTTTTTTAAAGATGTAATACTTTGTCACAATTCATTGGAATATGAGGAAATTAAATAAAATGCTTTTATTTTTTACAAAGTTGTCATTTTAAAAAGTCATGTCTCACACACAGCATAGGCAATGTCTTTATGGACCTTGCTAACATGTTGTGAAAGTTTAATTTCCTAAGCCATTGTTTATTTGGCATCTGTATAGTTGATTATTATACTGCCACCTTGTGGTTATTTTGGTTATAGCATCATCTTTTTTATGTCCTATTATCTGTGTCCCCTCCCATTCTTATGATGTATTTCCTGTTCCTTCATGCTGTCTTGTGGGGATAAAGATGACCACTTGTCTCTTAGAAGGTTGCCCTTTAAAACTGAACACATATGAATTACACAGGTTCTGTGGCTGATTAAGGTGGTAATTAAACTACCATGTGGCCTTACCTGCATTAAACCTCAGAACCTGTGTAATTCATATGTGTTCAGGTTTAAAGGGATGAGATGGCACTCTTTAGGCTTATGCAATCTGCTCACATTAAATATTCACCACATGTCGGTAACAATCCATGCAATCCATATGTAGCCCATGTTCCTAAAATTGGGGCTATAGTGTATATTTAATTTTAGCTGAGCTGTAAACAGCTCAGATTTTATTGTATAGTTTATTTGGTTCCGCTCTAAAACTTGTGCATTTCTCACTATTGCCAGTAGGTGTCACTTGTACCACAGGCCAGTATGAGAATTACAACAAGCTATGTAATGAATATTTTTTTTCCAGAACAGCCCAGTAGGAGGTTCCTGTCCGCTGTGCATTCTGGGAAGGGGGTATTTATTGGGCAGAGCCATGTGCTCTCGCTCTCTCTTATCTCAGGGGCCCTCCTAGCCTGAGGATGATGTGTTGCTGCAAGTTCTGCAAGTAGGCCCAGAAGCCTGTCTGGGGCCTACTAATCCTGAGGTGGTCCTTAGGCTGTCTTGCCCGTGTGGAATAAGCCGAGCCAAGCTGAGGAGATCCAGGGGAGGACCCTTGCTGGAGAGAGCCAGGATGAAGGCTGGTCTCTCAGGATGGCCTGGTGCCTCGTTTGGAGGACGCACCTATATCCAGGGATGGACTGGCCATTGGGACTACAGGGAGTTTCCCGGTGGGCCGATGGCTCAGTGGGCCGGCTTCAGTGACAGCAAACCGCCGCCCCCCTCCGCTCCTTTGTCTCTCCCTTCCCGCGGCGCTCACCTCCTCTCCCTCCCCGCAGCGCTCAACTGGGGGGAGCAGAGAAGCAGAGGGGGAGCAGGGGGGACAACAGAGGAGCATGGGGGAGGGGACAGGCAGCTGACTCAACAGCCATGGCCTGGGAGTTTCTCACTTCTGCCTAATCTTGTCCCATAAGGGGGGCACCAAACTGATTCTTTGCCCCGGGTGTAATAATGTCTATCTTCCTCACTGGTACTGCCTATAAGAGTACCAGTACCAGCTGTTCTACTCTAATAAAGTAGAATGGCTAGTGAAGGGGGGAAGAGGGGGCTTGGGTGGCCGGGGGTGCAGGTGTCCGGCCACCATGGGGGAGACCTGTCAAAGTGGGCCAGTCTGGATATAGTCCAGGGCCAAATTTTTGTCCCAGTCCAGCCCTGCCTATATCTAAACTACTCTTTTAGTGTCGCCGGATGGCTTAAAGGTTCTGGTACTGTGAGGCTGTTCTACAAATCTAAATCAAGGTAACTAGCTCCTGGCTGCTAAGTCTGTGAGAGAGGTTTATCCAATACTGTTTCTTAGGGTGACCACATTTCCAAACAACCATTCAGGGACACCCCCCTTCCCAAAAATCAGCTTGTGCTGACTGGACACAAGAGGCAGGATTTATGATTTCTCCAATCACAAGAAGGGGGCGGGCACTGTGCTCCTCCAGGCATTCCCATCTAGGACAAGTACTGTCAGTGAGTAAAGAAATAATGTGGCGGCCTTTTTTGGGGGCATTAGTTTGGCTTGGGGGGTGGCTGTGTCAGTTTCATTCTGGGACACTGTATTGTCCTGGAATGAAGGTGCCCGGGACAGAACTGCAAAATGCGGGACTGTCCCGGGCAATCCGGGACACGTGGTCACCCTAGTGCTACTAGCTGCTAAGTCTGTGTGAGAGGCCTATCCAGGTAGTCAGGATCTGCTAAAAGAGAACGCTGTTTTACCTTTGGATTCAAGGAGTCTGTAAGTGATCTGCAGTAGTATCTGAAACCTTCCCTAACCCTCTCACCTACTACTTATTTCAAGTTCCTTATTAACCACTTAAGCCCCGGACCAAAATGCAGCTAAAAGACCTGGCCAGGTTTTGCGATTCGGCACTGCGTCACTTAAACAGACAATTGCGCGGTCGTGCAACGTGGCTCCCAAACAAAATTGATGTCCTTTTTTTCCCACAAATAGAGCTTTCTTTTGGTGGTATTTTATCACCTCTGCGATTTTTATTTTTTGCGCTATAAACAAAAAAAGAACGACAGTTTTGAAAAAAATGCAATATTTTTTACTTTTTTCTATAATAAATATCCCCCAAAAATATATAAAAAAAACATTTTTTTCCTCAGTTTAGGCCGATACGTATTCTCCTACATATTTTTGGTAAAAAAATTGCAATAAGCGTTTATCGGTTGGTTTGCGCAAAATTGATAGCGTTTACAAAATAGGGGGTAGTTTTATTGCATTTTTATTATTTTTTTTTTACTACTAATTGCGGCGATCAGCGATTTTTTTCATGACTGCGACATTATGGCGGACACTTCAGACCATTTTGACACATTTTTGGGACCATTGTCATTTTCACAGCAAAAAATGCATTTAAATGGCATTGTTTATTGTGAAAATGACAGTTGCAGTTTGGGAGTTAACCACAGGGGGCACTGTAGGACTTAGGGTTCACCTAGTGTGTGTTTACAACTGTAGGGGGGTGTGGCTGTAGGTCTGATGTCATCGATTGTGTCTCCCTATAAAAGGGATCACACGATCGATGCAGCCGCCACAGTGAAGCACGGGGAAGCCGTGTTTACATACGGCTCTCCCCATTCTTCAGCACCGGGGAGCGATCGCGCGGGGGGGGGGGGGTGGCTAGAAACGAATAGCCGCCCCCTCATCCCGGATCGCTCCCAGACAATTACCGACCGCCGCATGTATATGTACATGCGGCGGTCGTTAAGTGGTTAAAGCATTGCAAATATATAAAGTGACTGGCACCCAGATTCTGTTCTAACTTCCCATTATAGCCATGGACTCAGCCCTGGGGTAAATGTAAGCTTGCCCTCTATCTCTGGAGGTACCTCCTTGTTCCCAGTAGACCCGTGGCGCTACACATACACGCAAAGAAACCAAAACAAATACCTTCAGAAATTAAGTTATGTGCAATAAAATTGAATGACACAGGTTAAAAGTATTAAACATTCTAACTGAAATGTATTTAATATTTTGTACAAAATCCTTTGTTGGTGATGACGGCTTTTAGGCCCCGTACACACCAGGGGATCTCCGCTGGAAACGGTCCGCCGGACCGTTTCCAGCGGAGATTCCTCCTCCGGATTTGGATCCGATGGCTTGTACTCACCATCGGATCAAAATCCGCGCGGAATTCATCCGCGGTGACGTGTCGCGCCGTCGCCGCAATGATGATGCGGCGACGTGCGCCACGCTGGAAGGTAAGTACTTCCACGCATGCGTCGAATCATTACGACGCATGCGAGGGAGGGGAGCGGACGGATTGATCCGGTGAGTCTGTACAGACCACCGGATCAATCCGCTGGACCCGATTCAAGCGGATAGATTTCTTAGCATGCTAAGAAATTTATATCCTCTTGAAATCGATCGGCCCGAGAAATGTCCGCGGATAAATATCCGCTAGGCCGTACAGACGACCGGATTTATCCGCTGGAACTGATCAGCGGATAAATCCCAGCGGATAGATCCGGTCGTGTGTACATGGCCTAAGACTCCTCCTGTATGGAGAAACGAGTCCCATGCATTGCTCTGGTGTGATTTGGCCCATTCTTCCACACAAGCACTCTTCAAATCTTGAAGGTTCCGTGGGCCTCTTCTGTGAACTCCGATCTTTAGTTGTTTCCATAGATTTTCTGTCGGGTTTATTCTAGCAGCTTTATTTTATTTTTTTAAACCAATTGAGAGTTTCCTTGGCTTTGTGTTGGGATCATTGGGCCAGATCCACGTACCCTGGCGCATTCCTCCATCCGGCGTAGTGTATCTCTGATACGCTACGCCGCCGTAATTTACAGGTTTTTTTTTGTATCCTGAAAGAATTTCCGCCGTAAGTTACGGCAGCGTAGCGTAACTTAGACGGCGTAAGGGCGCGCAATTCAAATGGCTGTGATGGGGGCGTGTTTTATGTTAATACGTCTTGACGTGACGTAAATTACGTTTTTTTTTAACTGCGCATACGCCGTCCGTGGGGGTATCTCAGTGGGCATGCTCGAAATTAACCCGCAACAAGCCAATGCTTACGACGGTGACGTCATTCTACGCAAATCCCTATTCGCAAACGATTTACGCAAACTACGTAACATTTTAAAAATTTGACGCGGGAACGACAGCCATACTTAACATAGTATACGCCTCATATAGCAGGGGTAACTATACGCCGAAAAAAGCCTTACGGAAACAACGTAAAAAAATGCGCCGGCTGAACGTGGATCGCCGTATCTAGCTAATTTGCATACTCGACGCGGAATTCGACGGAAACACCACCTAGCGGCCAGCGTAAATATGCACCTACGATCCGACGGCGTACTAAGACGTACGCCTGTCGGATCGATCCCTCATTCAGTCGTATCTTGTTTTGTGTATACAAAGCAAACATACGACGGGGGAACTTTGAAATTACGCAGCGTATCCATAGATACGCCGGCGTAATTCGTTTGTGGATCTGGCCCATTGTCTTTCTGAAATGTTCACCTTCGTTTCATCTTCATCATCCTGATAGATGGCAGCAGGTTTCTATCTTTTCTTAGATTTTTTGAATGTCTTGGTGCATTTTTCCATTCATCCTTCAATGATATGAAGTTTGCCAGTACCATATGCTGAAAAACAGCCCCACACCATGATGTTCCCACCTCCAAACTTCACTGTTGGTATTTGGGGTGATGTGCAGTGCCATTTGACCTCCAAACATAATTGGCATCCAAAGAGTTCAATATTGGGATCATCTGACCAGACTATATTCTCCCCGTATTTCACAGGCTTATCTAAATGTTGTGCAGAAAACTTTCAATGAGCTTCAACATTTTTTTTCTTCAGGAATGGAGTCTTGTTTGGTGAGCGTGAATACAGGCCATGGCGGTTGAGTGCATTGCTTTATTTTCTTTGTACCTGCTAATTCCAGGTTTTTCTGAAGCTCTCCACAATTGGTCCTTGGCTCTTGGACAAATCTTCTCATAATTCTTTTCACTCCTCTGTCAGAAATCTTGCAAGCAGCACCTGCTCATGGCCGGTTTATGGTGAAATTATGTTCTTTCCACTTCTGGATTATGGCCCCAACAGTGCTCACTGGAACATTCAGAAGTTTAAAAATCCTTCTGTAACCAATGCCATCAGTATGTTTTGGTTGTGAAGGTCTTGAGAGAGCTCTTTGCTTTTACCCATCATAAGATGTTTCTTGTTTGACACCTTGGTAATGAAACACCTTTTTAAAAACCATCAATTGAGACTTTACTAGATGGTAATAATTTGCACCGGCAAGGGGCAGGATTGCTTTCTCACTACTGATAGATTTCAGCTGGTGTCTTGGCTTTATATGCCTATTTGCACATTCCCTTTTCTGAATTGCTGTACTTATTTGTTTTGGTTTCTTTGAATGTATGGATTGCATGGGTTGTTTCCGACATGTGGTGAACAATTTATGTCAATAGCACCTTTAGAAATATATTTACCTTTTACTTATTTTACCCTCTGTATATACAGGTGTGCCTATATATATATGTATAGCACCCTCTACCATAGGTAGGTGCTAGAATAGGATTTTTGTAAGGAGAACTGTCAGTGCAGGTAAATTTAGGCAGGCCTATGCTTCAGGCTAGGCCTGCTTGTTTTGATCTGGGGGCAGGGAGTGGTTAGTGTAGAAATGGGTGTGACCACCGGTGCTTTAGTTCTGGGGTGCCTTCCCTGCTTCCAGGGAGAATGATCTGGAAGAGGGGCGGGGCACAGGACTGGAGCTGCAGGGAGCGCATGTGATGAGCCCTGACCAATCCCCAATTGGAATTGGCAGGCCTCCCATATAAGCTCAGGTCCCCGCCCACTGGGGAGGAGTTGTCAGCCGGGAGATTTGGAGAATAGAGCACTAGGCAGCAGCAGGAGCCCCGCCCAAATCTGGAAGGGGAGAGGCCTAGAGGAGGAGCATGGGAGAGCTGGGAGGAAGCTCCATCCTTACACGGTCATGGATGGAGTATCCTGGAACAGAGGGAGAAGCTGTCGGAACGTGTGTCCAGTTAAAGTTCTTCATTATGGACTTGGGGCAGGAGAAGGTCGGTGAGTGGACCACAGTGGATCACTGGCTGAGGCATGCCAGGGGAGCTGGTTGTGAGGCCAGAGGAGAGATAAGGAGATATTTCCAAGACAGACAGCGCCGATGTCTACGGCGCATGCCCCGGGGTGGTATAGCACCCCGGGAACAACAGAATGAGCCCACAGTACAGCCCAGCTGAAACAGAGACCCTTTGTAGAATTGAAAATCAGAATCAGAGTCTGTACACTCTGATTTCCCAATAAATTTCAAACAGCACCGGTACTTATAAGTAACTTGTACATAGGGACACACCATCGGTCACCTCCCCTAGTCAGTCCCCTCCCCTACAGTAAGAATCACTCCCAGGGAACACATTAACCCCTTGATCGCCCCCTACAGGTTAACCCCTTTTCTGCCAGTCACATTTATACAGTAATCAGTGCATATTTATAGCACTGATCGCTGTATAAATGTGAATGGTCCCAAAAATGTGTCAAAAGTGTCCGATATGTCCACCACAATATCGCAGTCCTGACAAAAATCGCAGATCGCTGCCATAACTAGTAAAAAAAAAATGTCATAAATCTATCCCCTATTTTGTAGATGCTATAACTTTTGCGCAAACCAATCAATAAATGCTCATTGCAATTTTTTTTATTAAAAATATGTAGAATACGTATCGGCCTAAAATGAGGGGAAATTTTTTTTTTTTTTTTAATATTTTTGGGGATATTTATTATAGCAAAAAGTAAAAAATATTGCTTTTTTTTCAAAACTGTCGCTTTATTTATGTTTATAGCGCAAAAATAAAAACCGCATAGGTGATCAAATACCACTAAAAGAAAACTATTTGTTGGAAAAAAGGACGCCAGTTTTGTTTGGGAGCCACGTCGCACGATCACGCAATTGTCATTCCAATCATCACAGTGCTGAAAGCTGAAAATTGGTCTGGGCAGGAAGGGGGTTTAAGGGCCAGATTCACAAAAGAGATACAACGGCGTATCTCCTGATACGCCGTCGTATCTCTGTTTCTATCTATGCGACTGATTCATAGAATCAGTTACGCATAGATATCCATAAGATCCGACAGGTGTAATTGTTTTACACTGTCAGATCTTAGGATGCAGTACCGCGGCCGCCGCTGGGGGGAGTTCGCGTCGTAAACCAGCGTCGGGTATGCAAATTAGGAGTTACGGCGATTCACAACGGATTTTCGCGTTCGCTACCGGACGGCCGACACGGTGGGGACACTAGGGGTCCTAATTGACAGCGACTTGACGCTAATCCCCTATGTCGGTCAGGTTGTCAAGACCTGCCATTTTAAGATGCGGCTTCTTTACCGCATTTTGCCTTTTCTGTCAGATCTGGAGAGGATCTCGGTAGTGCGCGCTCTGGTCCTTCCACATCTGGACTATTGTAATGGTCTCCTGGCTGGACTGCCTCAAGTCCAGATTAGGAGACTTCAAAAAGTCCAGAATCAGGCGGTAAGGCTTGCATTAAATCTCAGAGGCCACTGCCCCACCGCGAGACATCAGGCTGCCCTGCATTGGCTGCCAGTTGGTCAGAGGGTGCGTTTTAAAATTCTAACACTTGTTTTTAAAGCGTTTCACGGGCTAGGACCCGCCTATCTATGTGAGAAATTGAATAGACATGTTACTGGCCGCTCCCTTAGATGGAGCTGCCAATTCCGTTTGGAACAGCCAAAGAGTCAGCTGAAAAAATGGGGGGGCAGGGCTTTTTCTGTCCTTGGCCCGAGAGAATGGAATCTACTTCCCCTAAGTCTTAGACAGAGTCCTGACCTACCCACATTCAGGAGGGATCTAAAAACCTATCTGTGGGCAGAGGCAGATTGATAGGAAGAGTGAGGTTAGGGTCATTCTGGCGGGAAGCACTGCTAGATCTGTTGGGAATTGTGTGTTGTCTCTCTTTTGGTCTTATGTGATTTCTATGGTTTTGTACTGTATTGGTTTTATGGTGTTATATTGTTGTTTTATTATTTGATTTTAATTGTGGTACATATTTTATATTGTTACTATGTTAATTTATGCCTGTAACACTCGGTCCTGTTGTGAATTGTTAAGGTCTGGAAGCGTTTCGATACCTTCGGGTGATTCTACGCTATACAAGCAATAAGCAATAAACAATAAACAATACGTTGCCGCTAGTCTAGTTTCCCGTCGCAAAGTTAGTCGTCATTTTTGGTGCCTTAACTTTACACAGCAAACGTATTGCTGTATAAAGTATGGCCGTCGTTCCCGCGTCGAAATTTAAAAAATAACGTTGTTTGCGTAAGCCATCCGGGAATACGGAATTACGATACGCGCGTCGCCGTTCGAAAAAATTACGTCACGGCGCGCAAAGCACGCGGGAATTTCGAAACGGAGCATGCGCAGTAGGTCCGGCGCGGGAGCGCGCCTAATTTAAATGGCACACGCCCATTTAAATTACGCGGGCTTACGCTGGAGGCCGCCGGCGTAGGTTTTCATTGCAAGTGCTCTGTGAATCAGGCACTTGCGTTAAAAATTTGTGGCGGCGTAACGTATCTACGATACGTTACGCCGCCGCTAGTCTACGTGAATCTGGCCCTAAGTGGCCAGTAAGCAAGTGGTTAAGAGAGTCCAGTTAAAAGGTAATTACTGATTAATTTCAGTGAATTACTAACACTTTTCATCAGTGGTCCTCATGCTGTCTTATGCCCTGTACACACGATCGGTTCGTCTGATGAAAACGGACCGATGGACCAATTTCATCGAACGAACCGGTCGTGTGTGGGCCCCATGTTTTTTTTTCCCATCGGTGAAAAATAATAGAACCCGTTTTAAATTTTTCTTATGGTGGAAAAAACGATCGTCTGTGGGGAAATCCATGGGTCAAAAATCCATGCATGCTCAGAATCAAGTCGACGCATGCTCGGAAGCATTGAACTTCATCTTTCTCAGCACGTTGTTGTGTTTTCCGTCACCGCGTTGGACACAATTGGATTTTTAACCGATGGTGTGTAGGCAAGACTGCTGAAAGTCAGCTTTATCGGATATCCGATGAAAAAATCCATCGGTCCGTTTTCATCAGACGAACCGATCGTGTGTACAGGGCATGACTGAATAAGCTTGTATCTGTAATTACATAGATACTCCACTCCCTCTTAGCTATGCAAGAAACAAGGCAGATGGTCTTACGACCTAAGGAATTTTATTTAAAGATCTGATGTTCCATATTTAGTCCTATGAAGCCTCCTGGCTAAATACATTGAAAATCATTACTAAAACTCCAGGAATGTCACTGTATACAAAATGTAGCTTATTGGGAATAAGACAATTCCGAGAACACAGATTATCTGAAGCCAAGAATGTTTTGAAACCAGTTGGAGATGTAAAACAAGTATGAAAGGGACAGAATTCTTGGTCTGAATATTCAACATAAAAAAGATCTCTTGAAGGCCAACCCAACCCAACCCAAAACTGATAACTAGGGTTTGGCTGTACACCAATGAGTGGAATCAGCCTTTTTTCTGAGCCTCTTGTCTCGGAACCATTTTTAGAGCGTGACACCATCATTTGGCTTTGTGGTTGGGAATGGGAATTCTAGTAAATCTTTACCAATCTCAACTCCAAAAAAACAGGGAAGAGGCCAATAATTATTACTTGCCAACAACTATTCAGATCCAAAATAACAGTTTCTGGTTGGGTTGGCCTTAGAAATGATCAGCATACACATTAATCAAGTTTTTTGAAAGAGTGTCCGGAATTCTGATCAGTGCCCAGCAGCAGAATAATGACATCATCAATGTAGACGGCGGTCCAACTGAAGAAGACGGTAGGGTTCTTAAAGTAGACATGGCTTGAAGACGAAGATTTGGAAGGAGTTACGTTAAATAATTGGTCACTTTTTCTGTAGTTGTCTTGCCAAGACATCAGCCTAAAAATAAACAAAATTAAGCCATTTATTATACTAAGAGGTCATCAAGTACAGAAAATGTCCAGGCAAATGTAAAATCTTTGGTGAAGTATATATACTGTGTATATATATATATTTTTTTTTTAATCAGAAACTATTCACAAACTAACTGCTAACGTCATTTTAGTTTGAAAGTAATTTTTTAATGTCAACCTTATAGCTAGATTCACATAGAGTTAGGTGGGCGTATCAGTAGATACGCCGACCTAACTCGGAATCTGCGCCAACCTAAGTTTAAATGTATTCTCAAACAGAGATACACTTAAACCTATCTAAGATACGACGGCTTGCGCCGTCCTATCTTAGGGTGCAATATTTGGGCTGGCCGCTAGGTGGCGCTTCCATTGCGGTCGGCGTAGAATATGTAAATCACTAGATACGCCTATTCATGAACGTACGCCCGGCCGACGCAGTACAGATACGCCGTTTACGTAACGCATTATCAGGCCTAAAGATTTTCCATCAAATAGTTGGAATAGTAATGTTAAGTATGGCCGCCGTTCCCGCTTCGAAAATTTTACGTCGTTTGCGTAAGTCGTCCGTGAATAGGGATTTACGTCATTTACGTCCACGTCGAAATCAATAGGACCGTTCGGCGTACTTAGCCGCAATGCACACTGGGAAATGTAGGCGGACGGCGCATGCGCTGTTCCAAAAAAACGTCAATCACGTTAGGTCAAACCAAATTATCATAAAACATGCCCCTCAGCCTATTTTGAATTAGGCGCGCTTGCGCCCGCCGCATTTACGCTACGCCGCCGTAAGTTAGGAGGCAAGTACTTTGAGAATACAGTACTTGCCTCTCTGACTTAAGGCGGCGTAGCGTAAATACGATACGCTACGCCGCCTTAAAGTTGCATGCCCCTACCTGAATCTAGCTATTAGAGTAAAAAAAGAATAGCATAAACTAGAAAGAATATAACTATCTTCTAAAATTTGAATTTCAAATAGAATACATTTGAATTCAAAGAGAAAATAATAGAATAGAAAAAACAATAACTAACTATAGAATAGAAAGAATAAAACTTTCTTCCGAAATTCGAAAATAAATAAAAAATTTATTGGAATAGAAAAGAATAGATTAGAATAGAAAAGAATAGAATTAAAAATGAAATAATAGAAAAGAATAGAGTAGAAAAAAAACAATAGAAAAGAATATAACAATATAACTATCTTGCGAAATTTGAATTTCAAATAGAACGAATTTGATTTGGAATGGATTTCAAATGGAATTCAAATAGATTTTCCAAATTTGGTCAAATTGAGTTTGAGAAAACAAGACAAATTCCAAAAAACAATTTAAATTAATTCAATAAATTTAACAAAACAAATTTATGTAAATAACGAATTGATCTGAACTCGAATAAACATAACAAATTTTCGAAAACAATTTAAACTAATTTAACTAAACAAATTTATGTAAATAACGAATCAAAACGAGACAAAATTTATTCGTTCTGCACATGGCTACTGCATGCTCAGTAACCGGTGGGGACTGGAAAGCTCTCGATATATACTTGCGATCGGGAGCTCTCTGATCATGTGACAGCCAATCACATGGGTCACATGACCTGAATGCCAGCCTCCCAGCATTTGGAAGCTCTTACAGGGCCAGGGGGTGTGGGCAGGAAGGAGTTAAGGAAAGACTATCCTTAAAGTGTGTCTGGACCCAAGATTAAAAATGGAATTTGCCAGGCCTTTGCCTGCATTCGTTCTATTTTATTAGGCTTTTTTTTTCCCTTTAGAGTTAATGCAGATGGATGCATTCGGGTATACAGCACTAAAATTCAGACTATTTCCACACCACTGAGTCCACAGGTGCTGCTTACAGCAATGGCCATTAACCTGTACAGGGCCGCTCTTCTGTTCCTGTATGCCTGTAGGCAATTGGATGAGCAGTTAAAATCATACAGGCATACAGCCGTGGCATCTGGCATTGATTTGTAGAGGTTGCTGGCTCTACGCAACATCTGTGGAGCAACAACTGCTGACAAGACTTTTCAAAATGCTCGCAATTACTTTTTATTGTGGATTCAACTACTGTGTGCCTCTCTGAAATAAAATTTCTGGGTTCAATAATCAGAAATAAGATGGTGGATACTTTTTAAGGCGAGTGCAGCCTCTTTTTTTCTTGCCTAGAAGAGAATGACATCTCCCCTGCCTGAAGCCTCCTGAGATACTTATGTCACTCATCCCAGGAGGCATAGGTGTGCGCACAGGGTGTGCCTGGTGTGCCTGGGCACACCCTAATCACCCCATGTGCCACACATTCCCCCTATTTAAAAAATAAATCAAAACAAATTAAATTGTAAAAAATAATACTAAATAAAATAATAAAAAAAACTACTGACACCACCCACTACGTACACACAAACATGTGTTTGAGCTTTGGGGTGCACACTCTAATGCAATGGGCTGCGCACACCTATCCCAGGAGGCTTCTGGGCTATGTAGAGTATACGCTGTTAGGACCCGGTAGAGAGGAGAGCAAAGAAGATGGCAGTGTGGGACCCAGAATGCAGCGACTTGCAGTGGATTACAGCAGGACAACCCTGGTTTTGCTGGGTGGGCGAGTATGCTATTTCAGCTCAGCCCAGCAGTCCAGGTAAGAGAGGATTAAAGCGGAGTAACACCCAAAAATAAAGCTTCCGCTTTTCGAAACCCCCCCCCCTTCAGTGTCACATTTGGCACCTTTCAGGGGGGAGGAGGGAGCAGATACCTGTGTAATCCAGGTATTTGCTCCCACTTCCAGGCATAGGTCGCGGCAGCGATCTCCACCGCCTGGCGCCTACTTCGTCTCCCCCGCTGTATTCTTGGAGACACACAGGTCCCAGAAGACAGCAGGGACCAGTGGGATCGCGCAGCGCGACTTGAGCATGTGCAGTAGGGAACCAGGAAGTGAAGCCGCAAGGCTTCACTTCCTGTTTCCCTTACCAAAGATGGCGGCGCCTCCACCCACGAGCCGAGGGACAAATCGGCTTCGGGTGCCGACATCGCAGGGGCCCAGGACAGGTAAGTGTCCATTTATTAAAAGTCAGCAGCTGCAGTATTTGTACCTGCTGACTTTTAATTTTTTTTTTTTGGCGGAGCTCTAAGATCAAAATTATCCTAAAAAATCCCCACCAGCCCCATGGGACTTTAAGTGCTTGTCGACCAGTGCACGACTATATACGTCGACAGCATGGCACGGACAGGCAGAAGGACGTATACATACGTCCCCTTTAAGATCGCGGCATTGTGGACGCGCACGCCCCCCCGTAAGCTCCGTGAGCCCGACCGCGGGTCCCGCGGACTCAATCGCTTCGGTGATACCCACGATCCTCTCACGGTGAGGAAGAAAGGGGAGATGCTGACGTAAACAAGCATTTCCCCGCTCTGCCTAGTGACAATGACAGTGATCACCGTTTCCTGTATTCGGAAGTGGTGATGACTGTCTTGTGAAATATAGCCCATCCCCGCCTACAGTAAGAATCACTCCCTTAGGGCACACTTAACCCCTACAGCGCCACCTAGTGGCTAACCCCTTCACTGCCGGTGTAATTTTCACAGTAATCAGTGCATTTTTATAGCACTGATCGCTGTATAAATGACAATGGTCCCAAAAATGTGTCAAAGGTGTCTGATGTGTCCGCCATAAAGTCGCAGTTACGATAAAAATCGCTAGTAAAAAAAAAAATATTAATAAAAATGCCATAATTCTATCCCCTATTTTGTAGACGATATAACCTTTGCGCAAACCGATCAATAAACGCTTATTGCGATGTAGAAGAATACGTATTGGCCTAAACTGAGGAAACAATATATTTTTTTGGGGATATTTATTATAGCAAAAAGTAAAAAAATATTGAATTTTTCAAAATTGACGCTCTATTTTTTTTTAGTGCAAAAAAAATAAATTGTAGAGGTGATCAAATACCATCAAAAGAAAGCTCTATTTGTGGGGAAAAAAGGATGTAAATTTTGTTTGGGAGCCACGTTGCACGATTGTCAGTTAAAATGACGCAGTGCCGAATCGCAAAAAGTGCCCCGGTCTTTGACCAGCAAAATGGTCCGGGGGTGAAGTGCTTAAATAAGTTGTTTTGTTTGGATGGTATTAAGTTGGGATGGTAGTATGTTGGTAATGAATTCTGAAAAAAAAGTTATCATTCCACTCCTTATAAAATTAAAATTAACCCTTGGGTTGAAGCTCCTCTTTAAAGTAACATACGGCGGTACCGGTCATTAAAGAGAAAAAAGGCCTGAAACTTCAATTCATGAAGCAAAGGAACTTTACAAAGGTTTGATTATTGTTTTGGTTACTTCTCTCCTGCAGTGGGGTAGGAAGCGGGCATGGCATTGGCATCATAACAGAAACAGGCATGGAGGCCTGGTCCCCAGCTTCCATTGGAGCAGTATATAACAGCTACTCCTAGAGTGCATTTTTCCCACCCACAGCTCCTGTGTGTATCTTACCAGTATGTTCTTTAGAAGGTTTTTCCTGGGGTTCCTGAGGTAGGCACACTCCTCTCCTTCGCACAGCTTGATTTCTTCTGAAACCTAAATACAGAAACACAATAACAGCTTTATATATGAAAAATACTTAAATTCCCAGGAGAAAAACAGAAGATCAGAGGGAGGACAGAGCTTTTTTTTTCATAAATAAAAAATATATTTAGAAACAAGTTTTTTTTTAAACAGTAAGTGCATCTGCTTTAAAATTAAAACTGATATTAAGGGCCCCCTGATGAAGTCCCTTGATTAGGGTGTAACGTGTAGGATGTGAGCAGAGACAGCGTGGACCGAACGTGACGTGCAAGGAAGGTATTTGGTTATGAAATAGTTTCAAGGTCATTTTTTTAATATTTTAACCACTTCAGCCCCGGATGATTTTGCTGCCAAATGACCGGGCCACTTTTTGCGATTCGGCACTGTGTCGCTTTAACTGACAAGTGTGACGTGGCTCCCAAACAAAATTGGCGTCCTTTTTTCCCCACAAATAGAGCTTTCTTTTGGTGGTATTTGATCACCTCTACAGTCTACTGCGCTATAAACAAAAATAGAGCGACAATTTAAAAAAAAAGCAATATTTTTTACTTTTTGCTATAATAAATATCCCCCAAAAATATATAAAAAAAAAAATTTTCCTCAGTTTAGGCCGATACGTATTCTTCTACATATTATTGGTAAAAAAAATAGCAATAAGCATATATTGATTGGTTTGCGCAAAAGTTATAGCGTCTACAAAATAGGGGGTAGTTTTATGGCATTTTTATTATAATTTTTTTTACTAGTAATGGCGGCGATCTGCGATTTTTATCGTGACTGCGACATTATGGCGGACACATTGGACACTTTTGTAACTATTTTGGGACCATTGGCATTTATACAGCGAACAGTGCTATAAAAATGCACTGATTACTATGCAAATGACACTGCCAGGGAAGGGGTTAACCAGTAGGGGGCGATGAAGGGGATAATTGTGTTACCTAATGTGTGTTCTAACTGAAGGGGGGATGGGACTGACCTAGAGGAATCTACAGATCGTGGTTACTAGTTATTAGGAACTCACAATCTGCATTTCCTAAGCTCACAGAACAGAGACGTCTTCTGCCTCTCGTGCCCGGAGATCGCTCGTGGGCGGGGGTCATCGCGACCGCCGGTCACAAGCATCGGCACCCCCGTGATGCAGCGGGCGCACGCACGTGACTGCTCGCCCACTAAAAAGAAACGGATGTACAGCTATGACTGGGCACAGTCCTACCCCCCTAAAGTCTGAAGGACAGTAAACTGGCCTTTTGTTTAGAAAGCTTGGAGACCCCCTGTAGCGCGACTTGCGCATGCGCCGTAGGGAACCGGGCAGTGAAGATCACCGAGGATGGCGGGGGGTCAGCAGAGTGACGAGCGATCGGTCATCCTCTGCTGCGGACGGCGCTGGACTCCAGGACAGGTAAGTGTCCTAATATTAAAAGTCAGCAGCTGCAGTATTTGTAGCTGTAGCGCTACCCCCGCAGAAGCCGCTAATTTGTTTTTGGGATCGGCATATTGAGTTACCTTAATGTGGCGTAAGGGTGCAGTTGAAGAACAAAGCAGGGAGCGAAAGTCCAGACAGTGAATAAAGAGTTTTCCAATGCTTTATTCCAGGCCAAACACGGCCAACATCAACATCAAATGGGAAGAGCAGGTTGATGAAGAAAAGGGAGAACCTTGCAGTGTCAGGCCCGGATATTAATTGAGCAGTCTTAGCTCAATATAGTACCAAACTGTTATTCGTCGCCACTCTTAGGCTGCATTCACATCTAGACGGACGAAATCGCGGCGTTTTGTCGCCGCAAATCGCGGTAAAAATAGCGGCGTTTTGTACCGCGATTTGCGGCGACAAAACGCGGGTATTGTCCGCCTAGATGTGTCCCAAGATGACCCCCTCTATGGAGATGATTGCCATCTCCTAGCCGAACGCTCGAAGACGCCTGAAAAAAAGGTCCGGGACCTTTTTTCACGCCGCAGGCGACAGGCGTCCGGCGTTCGGCGTGGAGATGTGAACCATCTCCATAGAGGGACATGTATTTCCAGCCCTCTGGCGGCAGAGGCGTAGCGCTACAGGCGTAAAAACGCCTAGGTGTGAATGGGGTCTTAGCTGGAGTGGGTAAAGTGCCCCTGGACAGACCCCTCTCACAAGCCTGGCAGCCGAAGTGTCACTTAGGATTTGCTGGGAGGAACAGATCTCTCTCACAGACCTGGCTCTAGGGCCTCTGCCACAGGCCTATTACTTTAGGTGAGCTAGATGGTTAAACGGAGTGAATCCTCCCAGTAGGTTTTAGCATAGGTCACCAGATGACAGCAAAACGTACCTGTCAACATTCCGGTCATCAGATCCCCGATTGGTTCGTTCAAGCCCTGTTGGACAACCTGCCTCCGGGTTCCCCTCAAGCCGACCCCCCAATCAAACGGCACCCAGCCTGGGATCCTCTCAATAGAACTGGGGACCCAGTAAGTCACTGGAGTCCCTTTTTACCTCAGCATGAGGGTTTATGTAGACTGCAATTCTGGCCTGGTGGGCCTTGCTGGGGTCCATGGTTGCGTGCACCCTGAAGGTGGATGCCGCACCTGGAAACTGAGACCCCGCGAAAAAACTTGGTTAGCACATGACACCTGTCACAGATATACCCCTCCCCAGCATGCCTTGCGAGGGAGAAACATCTCTGATTGGCTGCTGGGGAAAGTTGCTCTGCCAGAACCCCTCTGGTGCCAACTGCTGTCCAACATGGCTTGAACGAACCAATCGGGGATCTGGTGACTGGAATGCTGACAGATACGCTTTGCTGTCATCCGGTGACCTATGCTAAAACTTACTGGGAGGATTCGCTCCAATCATCCATCTAGTTCGCTTAAAGTAATAGGCCTGTGGCAGAGGCCCTAGAGCCAGGCCTGTGAGAGAGATCTGTACCTCCCAGCGAATCTAAAGTGACACCTCGGCTGTCTGATACTACTGAGAGCAGGACTGCTCGGTTCATATCCAGGCCTGATACTGCAAGGTTCTCTTTTCTTCTTCATCAACCTTTTCTTCCTATTTGATGTTGATGTTCGAAATAAAGCATTGGAAAACCCTTTATTCATTGTCTGGACCTTCGCTTACTACCCTGATTCTCCAACTGCACTCCTAGACCACATTAAAGTGGAGGTTCACCCTATAAAAAATTTCTAAGACTAGATCCAGCCCAGTTCTGCCTATAAAATGACACTGACCTTTTTTTTTTTTTCCTCCGTAGATAGCGTTTAGCCGTGTAATTCATCGCGGCTTCCAGGTAGGGAATCCCGCGGGAGTGGGCGTTCCTATCGACATGCCAAACGACGGCGCACACAGCGCGTCACGACTTCCCGAAGGTAGCTCGGGTCGGCTCGGCTCTATTCGGCGCCGGTGCGCAGGCGCCGAATAGAGCCGAGCCGACCCAAGCTTCCTTCGGGAAGTCGTGACCCGATGTGTGCGCCGTCGTTTATCATGTCAATCAATTGGCATGTCGATAGGAACGCCCACTCCCGCGGGATTCCCTACCCGGAAGCCTGCGATGAATTAAACGGCTAAACGCTATCTACAGGGAAAAAAAAAAAAAAGGTCAGTGTCATTTTATAGGCAGAACTGGGCTGGATCTAGTCTTAGAAATTTTTTATAGGGTGAACCTCCACTTTAAGGTAACTCAATATGCCGATCCCAACAACAAATCAGCGGCTCCTGCGGGGGTAGCGATACAATATGAAAAATATGGTATCAATGGATAGACTTTTGACATACTCTGAAGTACTGCTCTCCTATTCCATCACACCACCTGAAAACTAGATTCCAAATCATCCCTGATTATCCCCAACATTGCAACTCGTGGTAGAACACGTAAGCCTCAAGATTCAATAAAACCATGCAAATGGAGGATCTCCTGAAAAAATCTGAAAAACCTGCTGCTATTGGATAGACTTTCCACACACCCAAAAATACTGCTCTCTCTTAGTCCATCTCACCACGTGAAAACTAGACTCCGAATCATGAATGACCCCCCCTTCCCTTCCTCATTGCTAATGGACCATTCCAACTGCAAGCTGCTCTCCCTCCTTGCTACCACCCCATCCACCTGCCTACTGCCCCCTTTCTCCACCATAAAGCTCCACTTCCCTCTTCTTCACCACAAGACGTTCTTAGTCTTCCGGGTCAAACGGCACAGACTGAGAATACAGGGTGTTATGACCCAGCCCCCGAAGATGGCACCCTGCACTAACTGTCAAAATGAAAAGAGCTGCTCTGATATCATCATGTCAGCCAGGGCCGTCTTTAACCCCTTCCGTACCGGGCATTTTCACCCCCTTCTTGCCCAGACCAATTTTTAGTTTTCAGCGCTGTTGCACTTTGAATGACAATTGCGCGGTCATGCAACACTGTACCCAAATTAAATCTTTATGTTTATCCCACAAATAGAGCTTTCTTTTGGTGGTTTTTGATCATCTCTGCGTTTTTTTTTTTGCGCTATAAACAAAAGAAGAGCAACAATTTTGAAAAAACACCATATATTTTACTTTTTGATTTAATAAATATCAACATTTAAAAAAATAAATAAAAATGTTTTCCTCAGTTTAGACCGATACGTATTCTTCTACATATTTTTGGTAAAAAAAAATTGCAATAAACGAATATTGATTGGTTTGCGCAAAAGTTATAGCGTCTACAAAATAGGGGATAGATTTATGGCATTTTTATTTATTTTATTTTTTTACTAGTAATTGCGGCGATCTGCGTTTTTTTTTGTGACCGTGACATTGCGGCGGACATATCGGACACTTTTGACATATTTTTGGGACCATTCACATTTATACAGCGATTAGTGCTATACAACTGCACTGATTACTGTGTAAATGTGACTGGTAGGGAAGGGGTTAACACTAGGGGGCGCTGAAGGGGTTAATATGTTCCCTGGGAGTGATTTTGTAATGCCGCGTACACATGATCAGTTTGTCTGATGAAAACGGACCGTTTTCATCAGACGAACCGATCGTGTGGGGGCACCATCGGTTTTTTATCCATCGGTGAAAAAACTAGGAACTTGTTTTAAAATTATCTGATGGTTAAAAAAACTGATAGAAAAAAACAATCGTATGTAGGCACGTCCATCGGTTAAAAACCCACGCATGCTCAGAATCAAGTCGACGCATGCTTGGAAGCATTGAACTTCTTTTTTCTCAGCACGTTGTGTTTTACGTCACCGCGTTCTGACACGATCGGTTTTTTAACTGATGGTGTGTAGGCAAGACTGATGAAAGTCAGCTTCATCGGATATCTGATGAAAAAATCCATCAGACCGTTTTCATTGGATGAACCGATCGTGTGTACAGGGCATAACTGTAGGGGGGAGGGTCTCACAAGGGGAGGAGACCGATCTGTGTTCCTCTGTTCTGGGAACACACATCGGTCTCCTCACCTCTGACAGGAGGTGGATCTGTGTGTTTACACACACAGATCCACACTCCTGCCGTGATTGCCGGCAATCGCGGGTGCCCGGCGGACATCGCACTCTGAAGGACAGACAGTTCCTGCCGACGTCATATTATTATGGCTCGGTAGGGAACTGGTTAATGTTGATTGGACCCTGGGCAAAAAAAATTCTTGCCCCCCCCCCCCCCATGCAATTTTACCCTCCACCTGCTCTGAGACATACAATAAATATCATCTAGACTTAAAATCAGTTTACTGTATCAGATCAGGCAGCGATTGCGATTGGTTGCCAGAGGTTACAGCATATCATTACCACTTACTGACTGGTTGCTAGAGGCTACAGCACACATTATGGCTCACTGATTAGTTGCTAGAGGTTACAGCACATGATTTCTTGTTAATTGGTTGCTACCTGGCCGGACTCGTTTTCATCGGTACCAGTGCCAGTCACCCAGGTCAGGGATTTGGGAATCATCTTGGACGAGAGATTGACGCTACGACCACAGGTAAACCAGGTGGTGAGTTCTTGTCACTTCCACTTGAAACTCCTGAGGTCGACTTTTCGCTTCATTGAAGATTCGCATAAGATCTCCATGGTCAATGCCATTATTGGAAGTCGATTAGATTATTGTAATGCTTTGTACCTGGGTTTACCTAATAACATCATGCACAAATTACAGCTTATTCAGAATGCCGCTGCGAGGCTACTCACGGGTGTTGGTCGTCGTGACCACATCACGCCATCGCTGAGTGCCCTGCATTGGCTACCCGTGAAGGAACGGGTTCTGTTTAAGACTGGATGCATGGTGCACAGGGCTACCCATGGCAAGGGGCCAGTGTACCTGCAGGAAAAATTCACCAAGTATGTGCCCAACCGTACCTTAAGGTCGGCTAATTTGGAAACTTTGGTGATTCCTAAATTTCGTAAGAAAAAATGCGGAGGGAGGACGAGTGCGGTCCAGGGAGCACAGTTTTGGAACTCCCTGCCTCTAAAATTAAGGCTTGAGAATGATCTTTTTAAGTTCAGGAAGCTTTTAAAAACTGAGCTTTTCAGTCTAGCCTATGGAATTACATAGGTTTTTATAGTTCTTTGATCTGCTACTATTTTAAATTTGATCTGTTCCGCTGCCTGTGTGTGTTTTTTTGGTTGTTGCTGTATTGTTGTTCTCGGCGCATCGAGGCCTACGGGTAACTGACTGCGTTTTGTACTTTTTTTGTACTTTTAAGAATTTTAATAAATAAATAAATAGAGATTACTGTACAGTAATACTGCTGACTGATTGGTTGCTAGAGGTTATAGCATCATCTCTTCACTTCAGAGGGGCATGATATACATATGAATACTGCCTTTATTTACATATGAATGCTCCCGTTATTTACATGTAAACACAGGGGCCCAGATTCACAAAGCACTTGCGCTGACGTATCTCGAGATACGCCGCGTAAGTGCAAATATGCGCCATCGTATCTGTGCGCCGTGCCCACAAACTGAGATACGCCTAAAAATAGGCTTCATCCGACCAACGTACGCCGGCATATCATGGGTGCATATTTACGCTGGACGCATGTGGCACTCCCATTGATTTCCTATTCAAATATGGAAATGAGGGAGATACGTTGATTCACGAACGTACTTGCGCCCGGCGCATAATATACGCGGTTTGCGTAAGTCGTACGTCTGGCGTAAAGTTATTCCCCATATATGAGGCGCAACCCATGCAAAGGTATGGACCAGGGAACACAAGCCATCGTATCTTTTGTCGTTTACGTTGTACGTGAATATGACTAGGCGTAGGTTAGGTTCACGTCGTAGGCAGTGATCCGGCGTATCTTAGGGAGTAGTTCCGACGTGATTCTGAGCATGCGCACTGGATGCGTCTACGGGACTTCCACTTACGACGACTTATGCATAAGAAACCCAGTGCAGATTTGGTGGCAAGTGCTTTGTGAATTCAGTGCTTGCCTCTCTGCGCTGCGTCGGCGTAGCGTAAAGAAGATACGCTACGGCAGCATAAATATGCGCCAATGTATGTGAATCCGGGCCAGGGTCTGTAGGTGAGTCATCGGTACACAACAATAGGGCAGAGCTGGGCAGCATTAGTAGCAGCAATTCACACTGAGATATCAGGACACAGCACATGACTAAAACTTCAAGGGACAAGGGAATTTAAACTGGGATAGTTGGCAAGTATGAGGCAGCTGTGTTGGATCCCACAACAATGGCAGGGCCCAAAGCAGCAGCCCCTTTTGCCCTGCCTTAAATATGGCCCTGATGTCAGCACTACTCTCAGTATCATCCAGGACCACCCAACAGCAAGAAGACTGAAGAAGAAGAGGACCCTGTTTGTCATGTGCCTGGCCTAAAGATATATAAAAAAAGGTAATAAAAGGACATCATTGGGGGTCCCCTGGGGGAGGAGGGAGCCTGAAGTCCGGAGTTGGACTGTCAAAATATCTAGAATATGAGTTCACTAAAAATGCCACTACACTTCCCTTTAATGCGTTAAAGATCAAAGCACAAACTGCTTCTGAATATCATCAGCCCTTCTAGGCAGAGAACCTTCCAAATAGGTAATTTATCAGGCGTGCATTAACTGAGCCGCTAATGACCCGTTCTTTGTAACAGATGTACCTGTAATGCTACATTTACTCCAGATGTGCTCGGTTGCCGTGTGTTATCGCCTTTGCATTTTGGACACATTTAAGATTAATTTTATACATTTTGTGTTGACTTCAACTACAGTCTTTCAATTTCGTTTTGTGTTGATGAGTGTTAAAGTGACTTTGAGGCTTAAATAAAATATAGGACACTTTGCTACAATGTAAAGTAGTGAGTGTACAGCTTGTATAACAGTGTAAATTTGCTGTCCCCTCAAAATAACTCAACACACAGCCATTAATGTCTAAACCACTGGCTATAAAAGTGAGTACACCCCTAAGTGAAAATGTCCACATTGGGCCCAAAGTGTCAATATTTTGTGTGGCCACCATTATTTTCCAGCACTGCCTTAACCCTCTTGGGAATGGAGTTCACCAGAGCTTTACAGGTTGCCACTGGAGTCTCTTCCACTCCTCCATGATGACATCACAGACCTGGTGGATGTTAGAGACCTTACGCTCCTTCACCTTCTGTTTGAGGATGCCCCGACAGATGCTCAATAGGGTTTAGGTCTGGAGACATGCTTGGCCAGTCCATCACCTTTACTGTCAGCTTCTTTAGCAAGGCAGTGGTCATCTTGGATGTGTGTTTGGGGTCGTTATCATGTTGGAATACTGCCCTGTGGCCCAGTCTTCGAAGGGAGGGGATCATGCTCCGCTTCAGTATGTCACAGTACATGTTGCCATTCATGGTTCCCTCAATGAACTGTAGCTCCCCAGTGCTGGCAGCACTCATGCAGCCACAAACCATGACACTCCCACCACCATGCTTGACTGTAGGCCAGACACACTTGTCTTTGTCTCCTCACCTGGTTGCCGGCACACACGAGTGACACCATCTGAACCAAATATGTTTATCTTGGTGTTATCAGACCATAGGACATGGTTCCAGTAATCCATGTCCTTAGTCTGCTTGCCTTCAGAAAACTGTTTGCAGGCTTTTTTCTGCATCATCTTCAGAAGAGGCTTCCTTTTGGGACGACAGCCATGCAGACCAATTTGATGCAGTGTGCGGCATATGGTCTGAGCACTGACAAGCTGACCCCCCACCCCTTCAACCTCTGAAGCAATGCTGGCAGCACTCATACGTCTATTTCCCAAAGACAACCTCTGGATATGACGCTGAGCATGTGCACTCAACTTCTTTGATCGGCCATGGTGAGACCTGTTTTGAATTGAACCTGTCCTGTTAAACCGCTGTATGATCTTAGCCACCGTGCTGCAGCTCAGTTTCAGGGTCTTGCCAATCTTCTCATAGCCTAGGCCATCTTTATGTAGAGCAACAATTCTTTTTTTCAGATCCTCAGAGAGTTCTTTGCCATGAGGTGTCATGTTGAAATTCCAGTGACCAGCATGAGAGAGTGAGAGCGATAACACCAAATTTACCACACCGAAAAAAGTTGGTTTGAAATCTTTGCAAATATATTCAAAATAAAAAACGAAACAATCACATGCACATAAGTATTCACAGCCTTTGCCATGGTACTCTAATTTAACCCTTTCACGCCGAGCGTACGCATATATGCGTCCTCGGCTTTCAGGGGTTGTACCGGGATGATGCCTGCAGCCGCAGGCATCATCCCGGTACCGTTGTTTAGAGCGGGCGATCGGCTTTCCAAACATAACAACCGATGCGGCTAAAAGCCGCTCGGTTGTTATGCCGGAGGAGCGGGAGGGGACATCCCCCCCCTCCCGCCGCCTCTCGCCGCTCTGACCGGGCCTCCCGTCCCACCGGGAGACCCGATCCACGATCCGGCGCCTCCAGCGTCTCGGCGCGCTCTGAAACAAAGCCGTAAACGGCTTTGATTCAGTGTGCGCATTGAAACCACGGAAGCGGCGTCATGACGTCACTTCCGGGTTTCTCGGCTGCCAATGGCGCCGGATTTAAAAAAGTACACAGTATTCAGAATCGCCGTTTTCGGCGATCTGAATACTTTGAAGTGCAAAGGAGGGCTCGGAGGTCTTTTAGACCCCCGATCCCTCCATAAAGAGTACCTGTCACGACCTATTGCTGTCACAAGGGATGTTTACATTCCTTGTGACAGCAATAAAAGTGATCAAAATGTAAAAAAAAAAAAAAAAAAAAATGTAATATTAGAAAAAATAAATAAATAAATAAGAAAACAAAAAAAAAATTTTTTAAAGCGCCCCCCTCCCCGCGAGCTTGCGCAGCAAAGAAAGCGCATATGGAAGTCGCGCCCGCATATGAAAACGGTGTTCAAATAACACATGTGAGGTATCGCCGCGATCGTAAGAGCGAGAGCAATAATTATAGCACTAGGCCTACTCTGTAACTCTAACCTGGTAACCGTAAAAAAAGTTTAAAGCGTCGCCTATGGAGATTTTTAGTTACCGTAGTTTGTCGCCATTCCACGAGTGCGTGCAATTATAAAGCGTGTCATGCTTGGTATCTATTTACTCGGCATAACATCATCTTTCACATTATGCAAAAAAATTGGGCTAATTTTACTTTTTCATTTTTTTAAAATTCATGAAAGTAAATTTTTCCCAAAAAGTTGTGTTTAAAACACCGCCGCACAAATACCGTATGACATAAAATATTGCAACAATCGCCATTTTATTCTCTAGATTCTCTGCTAAAAATATATATATAATGTTTGGGGGTTCTAAGTAATTTTCTAGCCAAAAATATGGATTTTAACTTGTAAACACCAAATGTCATACATAGGCATAGGCATGAAAGGGTTAAACTCAGGTGCATCCATCCCGTTTCCACTGATCATCCTTGAGATGTTTCTACAACTTAATTGGAGTCCACCTGTGGTAAATTCAGTTGATTGGACATAATTTGGAAAGGCACACACCTGTCTATATAAAGTCCCACAGTTAACAGTGCATGTCAGAGCACAAACCAAGCAATGAAGTCCAATTGTCTGTAGATCTCTGAGACAGGATTGTATGGAGGCACAGATCTGAGGAAGGGTACAGACAAATGTCTGCAGCATTGAAGGTCCCAATAAGCACAGTGACCTCCATCATCCGTAAATGGAAGAAGTTTGGAACCTCCAGAACTCTTCCTAGAACGGGCCGCCCGGCCAAACTGAGCGATTGGGGAGAAGGGCCTTATTCAGGGAGGTGACCATGAACCCGATAGTGACTCTGCCAGAGCTCTAGAGATTCTCTGTGGAGAGAGGAGAACCTTCCAGAAGAACATCCATCTCTGCAGCACTCCACCAATCAGGCCTGTATGGTGGAGTGGGAAGACGGAAGCCACTCCTCAGTAAAAGGCACATGACAGTCACCTGGTGTTTGCCAAAGGGCACCTGAAGGATTCCAACCAAGAGAAATACAATTCTCTGGTCTGAGGAAACAACGATTGAACTTTTTGGCCTGAATGGCAAGCGTCATGTCTGAAGGAAACCAGGCACCTCTCATCACCTGGCCAATACCGTCCCTACTGTGAAGCATGGATGGTGACAGCATCATGCTGTGGGGATGTTTTTCAGCGGCAAGAACTTGGAGACTAGTCAGGATCGAGGGAAAGATGAATGCAGCAATGTACAGAGACATCCTTGATGAAAACCTGCTTCAGAGCGCTCTGGACCTAAGACTGGGGCGAAGGACAATGACCCTAGGCACACAGCCAAGATAACAAAGGAGTGGCTACGGGACAACTCTGTGAATGTCTTTGAGTGGCCCAGCCAGAGCCCAAACTTGAAACCGAGTGAACATCTCTGGAGAGATCTGAAAATGGCTGTGCACGATACTCCCTATGCAACCTGATGGAGCTTGAGAGGTCCTGCAAAGAAGAATGGGAGAAACTGCCCAAAAAATAGGTGTGCCAAGCTTGTAGTATCATACTCAGAAAGACTCGGGGCTGTAATTGGTGCCAAAGGAGCTTCACCAAAGTATTGTGCAAAAGTTGTGAATACTTATGTACATTTTTAACCACTTCCCGACCGCTGCATGTATATGTACGTCCACAGAATGGCACGTACAGGCAAATGGCCGTACAGGTACGTCCTTGCCTTTCCGCGGGTTGGGATCCGGGACGACGGCGTGGCTATTCGTTTATAGCCGCTCTGTCGCGATCGCTCCCCGGAGCTGAAGAACGGGGGGAGTCGTATGTAAACACGGCTTCCCCGTGCTTCACTGTGGCGGCTGCATCGATCGAGTCATCCCTTTTATAGGGAAACTCGATCGATCGATGACGTCAGTCCTACAGCCACACCCCCCTACAGTTGTAAACACACACTAGGTGAACCCTAACTCCTACAGCGCCCCCTGTGGTTAACTCCCAAACTACAACTGTCATTTTCACAATAAACAATGCAATTTAAATGCATTTTTGCTGTGAAAATGACAATGGTCCCAAAAATGTGTCAAAATTGTCCAAAGTGTCCGCCATAATGTCGCAGTCACGAAAAAAATCGTTGATCGCCGCCAATAGTAGTAAAAAAAATAAATAAAACTATCCCCTATTTTGTAAACGCTATAAATTTTGCGCAAACCAACCGATAAATGCTTATTGTGATTTTTTTTTACCAAAAATAGGTAGAAGAATACGTATCGGCCTAAACTGAGGAAAAAAATAATTTTTATATATGTTTTTGGGGGATATTTATTACAGCAAAAAGTAAAAAATATTGAATTTTTTTCAAAATTGTCGCTCTATTTTTGTTTATAGCGCAAAAAATGAAAACCGCAGAGGTGATAAAATATCACCAAAAGAAAGCTCTATTTGTGGGGAAAAAAGGACGCCAATTTTGTTTGGGAGCCACGTCGCACGAGCGCGCAATTGTCTGTTAAAGCGACGCAGTGCTGAATTGTAAAAACGCCTTTGGGCATTTAGCAGCATATTGGTCCGGGGCTTAAGTGGTTAAACTTGTTTCCTGTTATCATTATGGAGTATTGTTTGTAGAATTTTGAGGAAAATAATGATTTTAATACATTTTGGAATAGGGCTGTAACATAAGAAAATGTGGAAAAAATGAAGCGGTGTATATACTTTACGGATGCACTGTGTATAAAAGCACAATATTTTGCTTATTTAAAACCAAATTGATATTAGATTCTAGGTAAGAATAATTATCATCTAGTGCAACAAATCAACGCGTTTCATGATCAGAGAAAGCTTCTTCAGGATCCATGCTGACACAAATGTTCATTCATGATAACAAATCTGCAAAGACTGCACCATCAGGGGGAAGAAGCCAAAACTGTCTCGTATATATCCCTAAGGTGACCTTATATTGTATCTGGAATGTTATTATTGGTCCAATCCAGTGGACAAAACATTACAGCCCCAGAATGTACCGGGTACTAGGAAATGAAAACAACAAATAATCAACTATTCCCTAATACCTGCTTCCTTACTAGCAGTGTCCTCAAGGGAACCTCCGCATGTAAGAAATACAGCCCCCACTACCCGAGCCAATACTGCAAAAATGGCGTCTTAGCCATATATATGTCGAAAACCTATAGCTAGAAAACAATTCGTCATTAATATACCTCTGGAGAAGCAGGCATGTCCAACTCCCTCTTGCCTCCTGGGTACCACCCATGGGACCAGTGCTGGCCGTGGGACAGCTGTGTACTGACTGCAAACAGAACCAGGAGCAGGAACAGCAAGTGTCTCTGACAGGCCATTGGTTAGTAGATGGGACTCACAGTTCACAGGAACCTGCAGAGGAAAAACAATTGAGGCAATTTTTACACAATGAACACATTA
Source organism: Rana temporaria (assembly GCF_905171775.1). Taxonomy (NCBI): domain Eukaryota; kingdom Metazoa; phylum Chordata; class Amphibia; order Anura; family Ranidae; genus Rana; species Rana temporaria. Next base: position 654,881,163 of record NC_053489.1, on the reverse strand, counting down.
TCAGCTAAAATGCTATATAGTAAGAAACATTGAGGGAAAATTACTAAAACTGGTGCATACAGAATCTGGTGCAGGTGTGCACCAGTTTTAGTAAATCTCCCCCATTGTGTTCTCTGAAATCCCCACATGTGCAGCAAATATCTAAGAAAACATGAAAGTCTCACTCCCAGAATTTTGGTACAGATGCTGTACCAGCACCAGTTAGGTTCAGCAGTCTAGCCACTTGAGGACTGCCTAACGCCTATATACGTTGGCAGAATGGCACGGCTGGGTACAGGTACATTGCCCTTTAAGTGCCCAGCCGTGGGTCGTTGGCGCGCTCGCGCCCCGGTCCGAAGCTCCATGACCGCGCCCGCGGGACCCGCAGACCCGATCACCGCCGGTGTCCCGCGATCGGGTCACAGGAGCTGAAGAACGGGGAGAGGTGAGTGTAAACAAACCTTCCCCGTTCTTCTCTGTGGCTTGTCACTGATCGTCTGTTCCCTGTCATAGGGGAACGACGATCATTGACGTCACACGTTCAGCCACACCCCCCTACAGTAAGAATCACACAATAGGACACACTTAACCCCTTTAGCACCCCCTAGTGGTTAACCCCTTCACTGCTATTGTCATGTTCACAGTAATCAGTGCATTTTTATAGCACTTTTCGCTGTGAAAATGAAAATGGCCCCAAAAATGTGTCAAAAGTGTCCGATGTGTCGCAGTCACGGAAAAAAACGCTGATAGTTAATAGTAAAAAATTAATTATTAATAAAAATGCCATAAAACTATCCCATATTTTGTAAACGCTTTAACTTTTTACCAAAAATATGTAGAAGAATACGTATCGGCCCTAACTGAGGAAATAATTTTTTTTTTTGGAGATATGTATTATTGCAAAAAGTAAAAAATATTGTTATTTTTTTCAAAATTGTCACTTTATTTTTGTTTATAGCGCAAAAAATAAAAACCGCAGAGGTGATCAGATACCACCAAAAGAAAGAGCCACCAAAAGAAAGAGCCACGTCGCACGACTGCGCAATTGTCAGTTCAACGCGACGCAGTGAAGAATCGCAAAAAGGGGCCAGGTCCTTTACCTGCATAATAGTTCGGGTCTTAAAGCGGTTGTATACCCGCTGTCATTTTTTATTTTTTCTTAAACCTGAAAAGCAAAAGCCATAATCAGCTAGTATGCACCGCATACTAGCTGATTATGAAATACTTACCTTGGAACGAGGTGAGAGGAACTTACCTGGTCCACGCCGAGGGAGATGTCATCTTTCCTCAGCGTGTCTTCCGTGTATCGCCGCTCTAGCGCTGTGATTAGCTGGAGTGGCGATGTCGTCACTCCCGCGCATTCGGGAGACTTCTCTCCGGCATGGTCCGGCGGCTGCTGGCCCTTTAGCCAAGGATCCCTGCTGCGAATGCGCCGCTGCAGTCAGCGGCGCATTGCGGGGGGAATATCTCCTAAACCTGTAAGGTCTAGGAGATATTTTTTATACCTACAGGTAAGCCTTATTATAGGCTTACCTGTAGGTTAAAGTGGTAGTACAGCGTTTACTACCACTTTAAATGACTAGAGTATCTAAATACCAAAGCCCATGTTTACATATGCTTGCACGACTTACATACATATTATTATTATTATACAGGATTTATATAGCGCCAACAGTTTATGCAGCACTTTACAATATAAAAGGGAGACAATACAGTTATAATACAATAAGATACAAGAGGATTAAGAGGGCCCTGCTCAGAAGAGCTTACAATCTAATAGGGTGGGGCAGGTGGTACAAAAGGTTGTAAATGCAGAGAATGAGCTGATGGAAGTGGTAAAAGATTTGTTGGAGACGTGATAGGCTTCCCTGAATAGATGAGTTTTCAGGAATCGCCTGAAGGTAGCATATGCATTTACTTCTGCGCGCGAACACAGGGGGATGGGGGACTTTTAATGTTTTTTCATATTATTTTACTTTTTATTTTTACACTGTCCCCTTTTTTTTATCACTTTTATTCCTGTTACAATGTAAACACAGGATGACAGGTCCTCTTTATTGAGAGATCTAGGGTCAAAAAGACCCCAAATCTCTAATTTACCTTTAAAAGCAAACGATCACCAATTTTTTTTTTTACTTTTCCTTTTAAAAAAATGTACCGTATATACTCAAGTATAAGCCGACCAGAATATAAGCCGAGGCACCTAATTTTACCACAAAAAAATGGGAAAACTTATTTACTCAAGTATAAGTCTAGGGTGTCCATCTGCAGGCCTCATTGTGCCTCACTTTGCCTCACTGTGCCCATGCCTCACTGTGTCCATGCCTCACTGTGCCCTTGCCTCACTGTGCCCATGCCTCACTATGCCCATGCCTCACTATGCCCATGCCTCACTGTGTCCATGACTAGACTGATGTTTAACATGGGATTCTATGTAAGGGGTGCCCGGGTTTGAAAAATCGGTGCTCCCCAGCCATAGGTCCCCCAGACAACAAACTTTGCACACTTGTAGAGGAGAAATTGGGCTACATGTGTGCCAAGATCCGGGTCCAGGGGACCTACGACCGGCCGGTACTGGGTCCCCAAATCACCAGAGAAATTACCATTTAAAATGGGAGTCTATGGAAGGGGTGCCCGGCTTTGACAAATCGGTGCTCCCCGGCCGTAGGTCCCCTGGTACTGAGTCCCCAAAGTCCGGGATATCAGGCGCAAAAAGGTGACTCAAGTATAAGTCGAGGGGGGCACAAAAAAATGTGCTGAAAAACTTGTCTTATACTCGAGTATATACAGTATATTTACTATGGCTCGGGAACCGGAAGTGATATCAGATATCGTTTTGGTCCTCCAAGGGCATAGAGATGAGTGGCGGCTATCTTGGCCTCACTCTTCTCCATACCCAGCTATCGCCAGCATCGGTTCACTCCCAGGCTTTACCGATGGATCAGGTGACCCAGAAACAACCAGGAATCGACGGTGGGCAACCCCCACCACTTCTAAAAGTGCCATGGAGAATCAGATTGCAGAACCACTTTTATCTGAAAGAGAACCGGCCATAGTAAAATAAAAGATACCGGGGGTTATGGCAGATAGCTGCTGTCAAAACCCCAGTATTTAACGTCAAACAAATGACATATTTTTACTATTGGCCAGTCGTCAAGTGGCTAAGAGGAATATAGGGATCCTCAAGTTACTACTTAACCCTGCTGGAGTATCCCATGATTACCCCACACCCCTGCAAATTCAAGTTTTTTTCAATAAAGCAAAAAAATTTAATATCCCTAGACTGATCATTGAGTCGGAAGACTGAGGTAGTGTCTGGCTGCTAGAGAAACTATTGGGGAAAGAACATTGGGACCAATTCAGGGGGTCCTTGTGGGGGTGAGCGCAACAGTAGCAAGAAATCATGGGCCAAGAATACAGAGCTAATTAGTGAAAAGGCCCTCTAACTTTTATTGTGTGTGACGTACATTTTGATATTCGATATTGTAAAGTCAGGCAAAATGTCTAACTTTGTCAACAAAATATTTTTAAAGCCAATGTCCTGGAGAAATGGGGAGAGGGTGGTGGACTGTGGTAATTGGAGTTAAGTTTTGAGGCCTCGTACACACGACCGAAACTCGACAGAATCCATCAAGAAACTTGATGGGAGAGCTTTTTGTCGAGGAAAACGGTCGTGTGTCCGTTTTTCATCGAGGAAACTGTCGAGGAACTGTCGAGGAACTCGACGGGAGTCTCAATTTCCTCCTTGTGTTCCTCGTCGGGCTGGTTTTCGACGAGAAACGGGAGTGTGTGTATGCTAAGAAACACGCGCACCTTTGGTAAAAGTAGCGTTTGTAATGGAGATAGCACATTTGTCACGCTGTAACAGACTGAAAAGTGCAAATCGTCTCTTACCAAACTTTTACTTAACACGCAAGAACATGAGATTAGCAAAAGCAGCCCCAAGGGTGGCGCCTAACAAGCCTAACAAGGAACTCATCAAGGAAAAATGATGTGTCTTTTCCGACGAGTTCCTCGGGGGTGTGTACGAGGCCTATGTCTTTGCAGGCTTTAGAAGTATCCATCTAAAAGAAAATTAATATTTTGCACCTGGAAAAAAAATTGTGGGAGGGAACTGGATTAGAAAAGATAGAAGTACAATTAAGGGATAGAATAAAAAAAAGGGAGAATTATGTAATTTCAGGAGTTAAAATCTAAGGAAGAATTAATGATAATGGATAGGTGGTGGTATCGCCAGCTTAGCCACTTCGTACAGAACTTACCCCAGCCTTTAAGGACAGGGGAGGAGCTTACACCAATGGAACAGCTCTGTACAGCAGAAAGCTCAAAAGTTGCTATTTCAAAACATTATAAATTACTGCTGAAGGTGGACGAGCTGGAGATGCCCCCATTCATCCAAAAATGGAAAAGGGAGTTGGGAACACAAAGGGGAAAAAACACAATTGAAAGAATTATAACCCACTCCTCTGACCCACTCCTCTGACCCACTCCTCTGCCATAGATATTGGGACCGCAGAAATGAATTACAAGTGTATTAACCCCCTTAGCGGTAAACCCGAGCGTGACTCGGGGTGGGTTTCCAATGTTAGGATCGGTATCCCCGAGTCACGCTCGGGGTGGACGTGCAGAGTGTGCAGCGGCGCAGCTTACCTTCTCGCTGAATCCACAGGCAAGTTACTTACCTTGTCCCTGGATCCAGCGATGCATCCCCGCTGTGTGAGCGAGCGGGTCCTCCTCGCTTGATTCACAGTGTCCCCATGTGCCGCCGATCTCCGTTCCCTGCGACGTTACGACGCACAGGGGCGGAGAACGGCGCCAAATTTAAAAAAGTAAACAAACACTATACATACAGTATACTGTAATCTTATAGATTACAGTACTGTATGTAAAAAATACACCCCCCCCCCCTTGTCCCTAGTGGTCTGCCCAGTGTCCTGCATGTACTTTTATATAATAAAAACTGTTCTTTCTGCCTGAAAACTGTAGATTGTCCAAAAGTGTCCCTTTATGTCAAAAATGGTTTTAGATCAGCTAGAAAACAGCGATAATAAATTATAATCACTTGCAGAATTGTGCGATAGCGATTTGTGGGGAAATTCGTCATACAAAAAATAAAAGTAATGACAGCGACAATTCTGCAACTGAGCAAATTTCAGTGATTTTGAGTTGATTACATTATTGAATAATTTTTATTATAATTATATTATTATTTGTTATAATTATTTATAATTATTTATTATATTATAATTTATAACTTAAAAAAAAAAAATCATACCTGGGATGCCTACAAGACTCTTGTTTGGTCAGATTTAAGTGAGTTATTCCTAAAAATTACAGGCCTACAGTATAAAACGCCAAATTTCCTTGCAAAATAATTGTACCGCTTTTGGTACGTAATTCCAGACATAATCATACCGCCAGGGAGGTTAAAGGATGGTATTCCACACCTGATAAAATAAGTAAATTCAGAGAGGGACAGTCGGCAGATTGTTGGCGAGGGTGCTCAACAAGGGTAACAATGGCCCACCTGTGGTGGGACTGCCCTAAGATCAAAAAATACTGGGAGAAAATTTTGGGCCTGATAAAAGATATCACTAGGAGGGAGATGGAGAAAGACCCATGGGCAGTTCTATTTCATGGAGGAGAAGAGGCAATAAAAGGTTATAAAAAGTCATTGACCCCTCATTTTTTAAATTGGACCAATAAAGGCCATTTGGTTTCCAATTTTGATAAAACAAAATGAAAACACAAAAGAAAACCACAAATGCAGAGGCGATTGAAGCAAAAAAAAAAAACATGAGCAAGTCTCTTGTTTTGGTGGAGTCTGAAGTGGTAAAAAAAAAAAAGTATCCATTGTGCACTAATGGAAAATGTTCAAATGTTTGTTGATGTCATGGAGGACACTCCCTTCTAGTTCATCAGCCATTCTCTACTAGGGTTCCTCCATTTTTTGTAGGGGTTCCTTGAGCTGTGGATTGAACTTCTTTTTCAATTCAATACTTTTTTTTATTGTTTCCATACAAATACAAAGAAAAATTTACAAATCCGTTTTGTTTTTTTTTCCATACTTAGTGCATGTTATGTGCATACAGGAGATTAATTACAGTCATTAAAAGTGTCCATTCATCCCATTCCCCCCCCCCCCCCCCCGTCCCTTCCCTCCCTCCCTCCTATCTTACTTTAAAGTGCATACACGTTTTCAATTCTATTCTTTTCCTTAGATTATTACCCATCTTTCCTTAATTTAAAGTGAGCGACCTATTTTACATAGCCACTGTTCCCATATTGCTTTAAATTTTTTGAGGTTGCCCCTTCTAATCCATGTTCCCCTTTCCTTCCCAATTGTGCTATTTATTACATTGAACCATTCCTCTACTGTGGGTGGATTTTGTGCTTGCCATTTTAGTGCTATTAGTTTCCTCGCCTGAAACAGGCATCTTATAACTGCTTCTAATGTATCCCTCTGCCCCATTCTCTCCTCAATACATCCTAGTAAGCAGACCCTGGCTTCAAGTTCCAAGGTAGTACCGAAAGTTGCATTTATAGTGTCCAGAATTCCAACCCAATATCTATGCAACTTTGGGCATTTCCACATCATGTGGATGAGGTCCCCTGTATCTTGGCATCTGGGACATTTGTCATCCAACTTCCATCCAAATCCATATAATTTCTTTGGGGTATAATAGACCCTGTGTAGGAGAAATAGATGGGAGACCCGTTGTGACGGGGCTAATGAGACCCTTGTCCCTAGTTCCAATATCCTATCCCATTGATCATTCGTTAAAGGTCCAATATCCTCCTCCCATCTCTGTTTGTTCCTGCTCAGCTTCTCTTTTCCTATTAACTGATCACTGATCTGTCCATATAATTCTGAGATAAGACCTTTCAGAACCCCCGTCTTAATTAGTCTTTGGAGATGCGTAAGCTTTTGCCAGCTTACCGGCTGTAATTTAAATTGGGCTTGTAATGCGTGTCTAACCTGTAAATAAGTAAAAAACATGGAGTTTAGGATGCTAAATTCACTGCTTAGCTCTGAAAAAAGTTTTAATGTGCAACCTGTATACAATTGTGCCACTCTGGTTATCCCCCGTTTCTCCCATTCTTTTAATTTCCCCATAGCCAAAATTTCTTTTAAATTATTGTTATCCCATAATGGGGAATATTCTGTTAATCCTTTATAGCCAAAAGCTAATTTTACTGCTTGCCATATTCTCACCACCATCTTTACTGTTGGATTTTTCACCGAGAAGGAGTTGGCCTCTAAGGTCTCTATTACAGATCTATGGGGAGACCCTCTTAATATAATTTTCCAGCTTGCATTTCCTCCCCCCTCTATACTGCACCCCCCCAAATGCTGTAACTGTGCCGCCAAAAAATAACTATAAGGATGTGGAACCGCCAACCCTCCTCTGTTTGTTGGTAATTGCAACGTTCGGAGACTGATCCTTGCTTTACCCTTTTTCCAAATTAGGGTCCTAAAAAGGGTCTCTATCTTTTTAAACCATCGGTTGTCAATCCATACTGGGGAGTTGTGGAGTATATAGAGCAATTGTGGCATCCATATCATTTTAATTAAATTACTGCGGCCGGCCACCGATAGTGGCAGATGTCCCCATATATCCGCTTTACGTTTGAATTTTCCCAGAAGTGGCACTAGGTTATTATTTATAAATTGTTCTGGGTTACGTGTTACCACAATGCCTAGATACTCCATCTTCTCCCCAATTTTTAATTGAGGGATTCCTGTTCCATCCCTATTACTTGCCGGGTCCACTAACAAGAGTGTTGACTTTTCCCAGTTTATCACTAGGCCCGAGAATCGTCCGAACGCTTCTACTATTTGAACTGCAGTTTTAAGAGAGGTTGTGGAGTTACCTAGAAAAAGAAGTATATCGTCCGCATAAAGTGCGACTTTTTCCTCCTCTGCTCCTCTCTGAAACCCCTGTATTTCCTGTCTTGCTCTAATAGCGATCGCCAAAGGCTCAATTGCCAGGGCGAAGAGGAGGGGGGACAATGGACATCCCTGCCTCGTTCCCCTTTCCAGTTCAAACGACTGTGAAACTTCATTATTTATTTTTATTTTGGCCCTTGGGGAATTATACAATAGCTTTATCCATTTAATAAAAGATGGACCAAACCCGAACTTCTCCAGAGCTTGCCAGAGATAATCCCACTCCAAACTATCAAAGGCCTTGGTGGCATCTAATGATAGAATAGATCTATCTCCCACGTTCTCCGCTGGAGTCTGTAAGTTTAGGTACAGCCTTCTTATGTTTATACTCGTGGACCGATTTGGAATAAATCCTGATTGGTCTGGATGTATTAATTTCTGAATGAATTTATTTATTCTTGTTGCCAGTACCTTAGACAATATTTTAACATCTGAACAGAGCAAAGATATAGGTCTATAAGATGATGTATCTAGTTGATCCTTCCCTTCCTTCTGGAGCACTATAATAATTGCTTCCATCATTGAGGGGGGTAGCCTTCCTCCTTCTATCGCCCAGTTCAATGTTTTTAGTAGTTCCGGGAGCAGCACCTCACCATATTGTTTGTAAATCTCTGCTGGCAGGCCATCTGGCCCTGGGGACTTTTGATTGGAAAGTCCTTTGACTGCCTGTTGTAGTTCCATTAATGTAATTGGGGATTCTATAGCATTTCTGTCTTCCTCTGATAGAACTGGGGTTTCTATTCCTTTAAAAAATTCTTCCATCTGCCCTTTAACTTCCCCCTTTTTTGATCTATATAAATCTTTATAATAAGCTGCAAATGTGTCCACTAATACAGATGTTTCAGATGATATCCCACCTCCCACCATCCTAACTGCTGGGACATTAGAAGGTGCCGTATTAGTTTTCGCTAGGAGGGCCAAGGTGTGGCCCACACTTTCCCCCTCCGAAAAAGCGCTCTGTTCCTGAAATAGACGCTTATTTTCAACTTTCTTGTTAACCACTAACTTATATTCCTGTTGCTTCTCCAGCCATAGTTGTTGTTTAGACGATGTTGGATTTTCCACATATTGCTTTTCAGCCTCTAAGACCTCTTCCCTGATTTTCTCCTCCCATTCCCTTGAGTTTCTCTTAATCTTAGCTACCTGCTGGATCAGTATACCCCTGAGAAATGCCTTTAGGGCATCCCACACCACTCCCTCTGGCGCTGTCCCTGTGTTAAAGTCCAGGAATTCCCTTAATTTGATGCTAATTTCTTCTGGCTTCCCCATCACTTCTAGCCAGAAGGGACTTATTTTCCAATTGCTTAGGGGACATTTTTTCCCTGTATTCAGTGACAGCACCAGAGGGGAGTGATCAGAAACCCCTCTTGGGTAGTATGATATTTTACTAACTGCTCGTAAACATGCACCATTACCCAGGGCCATATCTATTCTTGATAATGTGGAGTATGTGCTTGAAAAACAGGAATACTGCCGCAGGTCTGGATGTTTCACCCTCCAAATGTCCCACCACCCAACCTCTTTCAGAAATTGATTTAGATGCCCCTCTCCTTCCCCTAGGCTCCGTGCCCCCGGTGGAAACCTATCCACCGTTCTATTTAGTACGTTATTTAAATCTCCAACCACTAATACCGGAATGTTTACTTTGTTTACCACAAATTCCATCAATTTATATAAAACCTCCATCTTAAAGGGAGGAGGTATATAAATATTGGCCAATACATATGGTACGTTTTCTATCAAACAGTGTAAAAAAATATAGCGGCCCAGTTCATCTATTCTTGCCTCCATGCATACAAATGATACGCCAGTTTTTACCACTATGCTCACCCCTCTAGAATAGGAGGTGTGGACAGAGTGGTACTGGCTTTGATATTTTCTTTTATTAACCAGTTTTAACTTTGTTTCTTTGGTCAAATGGGTCTCTTGAATACAAATCACCTCCGCCCCATACCACTCCAGGGTAGTAAAAACTGCAGCCTTTTTCACTGGGTCCCCCATCCCCCGGACATTCCAGGAGCCTATGTTTATCATTTTAGGTCTCATACCCAACCAAAGATATCAATCTAAAGCAGACCCTAAACATCAGAAGGTAACAAAACAAAAAATAATTATATACCATTTTTAAAACTACCCAGGAAGCGAAAAGAAAGAAAGAAGCATTCAAATGTATGTTCAACTGTGATCCCTTCCCTTGTGCTAAATAAGTGAAACGTGATGCTTGTGCTATGATATAATTTAATTTATAACATAAAATTACAAATTTATCCGAAGTTCTGAATTATCTAAAATAACGAATGCCGCATTTAAACAAATGGAACGGAACAAATTAATAATAAATAATAAAACATTTTTATTATTATTATTATTGTTATTTATTATTAATAATTTGTTACCTTCAATTCGTTTAGATACGGCATTAATTATTTTGGATAATTTGTATCCATTGCGTTCACTAACAGCCAAATTTGAAACGGAAATTCTAATACCTATAATTTAAAAGTTAGTAATAGTTAAGTTATTATTAGTTATTATTTCAGATTTTTTGAGCTTTCGTTCTTTTTTCCAAATTTTCGTATTTCGAATTACTGCATTTTCTAATTTACAAATTTTCTAATTTACGAATATTCAAATTTTCTAATTTACGAATATTTGAATTTAGGAATTTTTGAATACTTGAATATATGAATTTACAAATATCTAAATATCTAAAAATTTGTTCACACCAGTTTTCATTAATTTGCATATTTCCAAATTAACGAATTTGTAAAAATGTGTTAAGCTAATTTGGAACAAAACAAATTTGGAATGAATTTCTGAATTTTCAAATTTACGAATTTTTCGAATTTTCGAATATTCAAATTTATGAATTCACGAATATTTGAATATTCAAATTTACGAATATCTGGAAAAATTTGTTAAATGGGTTTTCATTAATTCAGATATTTCCAAATTAACTACTTAAAAAACTAATTTGGAACGAAACAAATTGCACATGTCTAGTAAAAACGTTAAGATCCTAAACGTAACTAATCAAAGTAGATAATGAATATTATTTGATAGGTTTGGTTATTATCTTGCCTTGGCTTAAACAGAAAAGTGGATAAAGGCAGAGTTGCCTCTCAATAGCTAGCATTTGTCAACATAAAGGTCAACAAGAAGATGCTTCCCACCTTAAGGGGACCATGTTCCTGTGCGATCCCTCTGCTATTCAGTGTGGTTTCGATTTTCAGCCCATTCATTTGACTCGCACAAAAAGCAGGGCATGCACTACTCTCCAAAAACGCACTGCATCAATTTGCAAGGTGCTGCAGTACCATGCGATCTGGTGCAGGCAAAGGACTCTGGTGCAACGCCCCTAAAGACTTACCAAACGTCTATATATGTCAGCAGAATGGCTCGTGTAGGCAAAGCAACGTACCTGTATGTTGCTTTGAAAATCCTGCCGTGCGGGCGCGCACCCGCCCGCGAGCTCCGTGACCATGATCATGTCATGGAGCTGCAGAACGGGGAGATGCCTGTGTAAACAAGGCATTTCCCTATCCTGCCTAGTGACAGGACACTGATCTACTACTCCCTGTCATCGGGAGTAGTGATCACTGTCATGTCACTGGTAGCCCAGCCCCCCACAGTTAGAATCACTCCCTAGGATACACTTAACCCCTTCCTTGCCCCCTAGTGGTTAACCCCTTCCCTGCCAGTGTCATTTACAGAGTAATCAGTGCATTTTTAGAGCACTGATCGCTGTATAAATGACAATGGTCACAAAATAGCGTCAAAAGTGTCTGATGTGTCCGCCATAATGTCGCAGTCACGACAAAAATGGCAGATCGCCGCCATTATTAGTAAAAAAAAAATCCTGTGGCCCAGATTCACAGAGAGCAAGGTGCACATTACGCCGCCGTAGAGCAAACACTGTACGCTATGCCAATGCAGCGCAGAGAGGCAAGCATTGCATTCAGCAAGCCAGTACTCCCAACGCTGCGCCAGCGTGGCGTGGGTTTCGAAGGCGTACGCCGGTGGAGGTGGGCGTGACCCCATGCAAATGAGGCATGACCCCATGCAAATGATGGGTCGAGCGCCAGACAGGTACGTATCATGAACTGCGCATGCGCCGTGACGTGGACGCATGCACAGCACACCCCCCTGCGCCTGCTCATAACCATGCTGGCACAACTGCCTAAGCTACGCCGGATCACTGCATACGCCGTGAACATAACGTACGCCCAGCCAGACACACGTCCAACGCACAATACGCCGGCTTGTGTTCCCTGGTGCAGACCTGAGCATGTCTGTTGCTGGGTTCCACCTCCTTTATGGGGAATAACTGTACGCCGGACGTACAACTTACGCGCATCTCGCGTAGCATGCGCCGGGCACATGAATCGTGAATCGCCGTATTTCCCTCATTTGCATGCTTGAATGGCTAATCAATGGGAGCGGCACCATGCTCCCAGCCTAAATGTGCGCCCACCCTACGCCGGCGTAAGCAAGCTACGTCGGCGGGGTGTAGCCTGTTTTTAGGCGCATATTAGTTTGTGGGTCTGGCGCACAGATACGACGGCGCACATTTGCACTTACGTCGGCGTAACTTGTTATACATCGGCGTAAGTGCTTTGTGAACCTGGGCCTGTATATACTGGAGTATAAGCCAAGTTTTTCAGCATATTTTTTTGTGCTGAAAATGCCCCCCTCGATTTATACTCGAGTCACCTTTTTGCGCCTGATCTCCCAAACTTTGGAGACCTGGTACCGGCTGGCTGTAGGTCCCCCGGACCCCAAACTGGGGAGCACCAATTTTTTCAAAGCCGGGCACCCCTTCAATAGACTCCCATGTTAAATGGTAATTTCTCCAGTGACTTTGGGGACCCGGTGCCGGCCGATCGTAGATCCCCTGGACCCGGAACTTTGCACACTTGTAGCCCCATTTCTCCTCCACAAGTGTGCAAAGTTTGTTGTCTGGAAGACCTAGGGCTGGGGAGCACCGATTTTTCAAACCCGGCCACCCCTTCCATAGACTCCCATGTTAAACGTCAGTCTAGTCATGGGCACAGTGAGGCATGCACATGGACACAGTGAGGCAAAGTGAGGCACTGTGAAGCATGCAGATGGACTCCCTAGGCTTATAATCGAGTCAATATGTTTTCCCAGTTTTTTTGTGGTAAAATTAGGTGCCTCGGCTTATATGCAGGTTGGCTTATACTTGAGTATATACGGTAATAATAAAAATGCCATAAAACTATCCCCTATTTTGTAGACGCTATGGGCCAGATTCACAAAAGAGATACGACGGCGTATCTCCTGATACGCCGTCGTATCTCTGAGATACGATTGTCGTATCTATGCGCCTGATTCATAGAATCAGGTTACGCATAGATAGCCCTAAGATCCGACAGGTGTAAGTGACTTACACCGTCGGATCTTAGTCTGCAATTCTAGGCCGGTCGCTAGGTGGCGAGTCCATTGCGGTCGGCGTAGAATATGCAAATGACTAGTTACGCCGATTCACGAACGTCCGCTTTGCCCGTTGCTGTCATTTTACGTAGAGATACGCGGTGTAAAACTAGGCATGCCCTCTAGGTGGTCTAACCAATGTTAAGTATGGCCGTCGTTCCCGCGTCAAATTTTTAAATTTCACATCGTTTGCGTAAGTCGTCCGTGAATGGCGCTGGACGCCATTTACGAAACCAATGACGTCCTTGCGACGTCATTTAGCGCAATGCACGTCAGGAAATTTTAGGGACGGAGCATGCGCAGCACGTTCGGCGTGGGAACGCGCCTAATTTAAATGGTCCCCGCCCCATTTGAATTAGGCGTGCTTGCGCCGGACGGATTTACGCTACGCCGCCGCAAGTTTACAGGTAAGTGCTTTGTGAATCAAGCACTTACGCTGTAAACTTGCGGCGGTGTAACGTAAATGGGATACGTTACGCCGCCGCAGCGTAACGCATTTGTATGTTAATCTGGCCCTTTAACTTTTGAGCAAACCAATCAATATAAGCTTTTTGCGATTTTGTTTACCAAAAATATATAGAAGAATACGTATCGGCCTAAACTGAGCGATTGTCAGTTAAAGCGACGCAGTGCCGGATCACAAAAATGATCTGGTCAGGAAGGGGGCAATTTCTTCCGGGGCTGAAGTGGTTACGAATATATTTTGCACCCGCAGCAGATGGCACGCACGGTACAGGAAGCGAACACGGAACACGCCTTTCTCCACACTACGTTCTGTGTGTAAATTGGCCCCTCCTCATATCACCGGTGTGATTACGGGTTTTAGGAACGCCCCCTCCCATTTCACCATGTGCTGTACTTGGAAAGTCTTGAAGGTTATAAATATTTTGTTCAGCTGGTAAACAACTTTTATTTATTAATAAATACAATGAAGTACCGGTAGTTTGTGTATGATGTAATCCTATCCCAGAAATCTGAAATATGGAGACTTTTTGACCCCCTAACTCATAATTCTCTTGAGATATTAGCTGCAGAATGAACTGGTGCCTAATTGTCTCATTACATCATCGGAGGTCTACGTGACATCATCACGTCAGAGATCAGGACCCGGTGACCAAACATTTTATAGATCTAATCCTTTCCGTTATTTCCCATCAAGTTTCCAGGCCTGGTATAAAAAAACTGACCAGACTTTTAAGTATATCAGTCAACTGGTTTATGTGATAGAAGGGGGGGGAGGGTCATATTTCAGACATAGTATGGCTGGAGGCTTGGTATTATTGTGCCAAGAAAGAACGTAAAGAAGCAAATAAAGGTTTTTATATAAGATATCAAATCTATGTATCCCATGTAGCAGTGCCAGGACAAGGTCACCAAGAGCCCGAGGGGAACTTGCCAAATTGCGCCCCCCCTTCAAGATGTATGATTATGTGTCAGCAAACCCCCCCCCCCACACTAATCTGAATGCTTACCCCTAAACATAAATCCCTCTTCCTCCCAGTACAAGTCTACCCCCTGCTGTAATCCTCCCATGGCACAAATCTTTGGCCCCCCCAGCCCAAATCCTCTCTCCCCATATGACTCCAGCACAAATTTACCCCCCCAAAAAAAAATTCTCCCACCTAGAACAAGTCCCCTAACCCTCAAATTTCCCCTCCAAGCACAAATCCTCTCCCTCCTCCCCAATTTCCCGTCCTAGCACAAATACCACCCAATCATCCCTACTAGCACAAATCCCCCCCCCCCAAAAAAAAATATAAACCAGGTCTTAGCAGAAATCCCACACCCCCAAAAAAAATATATAAATCAGATCTTAGCGCAAACCCCCCCAAATTTCACCTAACCCTCAAATTTCCCCTCCAAGCACAAATCCTCTCCCTCCTCCCCAATCCCCCCCCACCACAAATACCACCCAATCATCCCTACTATCACAAATCCCCCCCTACAAAAAAAAATCAGATCTTAGCACAAATCCTCCCCCCCCCCCAAATTTCCTCCAAGCACAAATACCACCCAATCATCCCTACTAGCACAAATTCCCACAACAACAAAAAATAAATCAAGTCTTAGCACAAATCCTCTCCCCCCCTAAATGTCCCCTCCTTGCATAAATACCACCCAATCATACCTACAGTACTAGCACAAATCCCCCCCCACAAAAGAAAATCAGATCTTAGCACAAATCCTTTCCCCCACCATATTCCATTTTCTAGCACAAACCCCCCCAAATCTCCCCTACTTGCTCTACTTCACCCACCCCCCTCCCAACACAAATCCCCCCAAATCACCACTCCTAGATCACCCCCTATATTCCCCCTACCAACATAAATTCCCTCCCCACAGTGCCGAGGGCAGCCGTCAAGGTCCGGCACGATACACCGGACCTTCATTGCGCATTCGGCGCTGACGTGCAGCGGCTGCATGCAGCGTTAATATATCTCCTAAACCAGCATGGAGGGGGACACGGAAAGAGGGAGACAGCAGCAAAACGGAAGGGGGCTGGAGGAGGATACTTGTACAGTCAGCGGTGATCAGTGCGGTGGGGGAGTTACAAGCATTGATCACCGCTGTATAGATTTAAAAGTAATTTCTCCTCCCCCCGCGCAGCTTTCAGCTGCTTTAAAATCAGCGGTGATCGGTGCTTGTAACTCCCCCACACACGATCACCGCTGACTGTCCCGGTATCCTCCTCCAGCCCCCCTCCGTTTTGCTGCTGTCTACCTACCTCCATGTCCCCCTCCATGCTGCGGTCTCCCTCTGTGTCCTCCTCCATGCTGCGGTCTCCCTTCTGTTGTAATATTAATATATATGTGTATATTGTATTATTATATTTAGACTTGGGGAAGTTTCCATTGACCTGGAAGAACCACTCCCTCCAGTGTGAGACCAATATTTGAGACACTCAAGCTGGCATTCAGCTAGTCTTGTCACTCTGATATGAATATAGCACAGGTCTAGGAAAAGATGGGATTCTGAATTACTCTGTTGGATTTGTATCGTCTGTGGACTTTGGATTTTGTATGTTATTGGAAGTTAATTAAATTTGCGTTCTCTGGAGAGCCTGTGTGTTGCTGCGAAACAACGTCATTTATAAGTCATCATACTATACATCTATATCACTACATTTATCGGACACTTTTATGAGATCACTACACCTTCGTGTCCTCGTCCATGCTGTGGTCTCCCTCCGTGTCCCCCTCTATGCTACTCTCTCCCTCCGTGCTGCTGTCCCCCTCAGTTCTCTCTGTGTCCTTAGAAATTGCCCCCTTCCTGACCAGATCATTTTTGCGATCCGGCACTGCATCGCTTTAACTGACAATCGCTCAGTTTAGGCCGATACGTATTCTTCTATATATTTTTGGTAAACAAAATCGCAAAAAGCTTATATTGATTGGTTTGCTCAAAAGTTAAAGGGCCAGATTCACATACAAATGCGTCACGCTGCGGCGGCGTAACGTATCCCATTTACGTTACACCGCCGCAAGTTTACAGCGTAAGTGCTTGATTCACAAAGCACTTACCTGTAAACTTGCGACGGCTTAGCGTAAATCCGTCCGGCGCAAGCCCACCTAATTCAAATAGGGGGGGACCATTTAAATTAGGCGCGTTCCTGCGCCGAACGTGCTGCGCATGCTCCGTCCCTAAAATTTCCCGACGTGCATTGCGCTAAATGATGTCGCAAAGACGTCATTGGTTTCGTAAATGGCGTCCAGCGCCATTCACGGACGACTTACGCAAACGATGTGAAATTTAAAAATTCAACGCGGGAACGACGGCCATACTTATCATTGGTTAGACCACCTAGAGGGCATGCCTAGTTTTAAGCCGCGTATCTCTACGGAAACTACGTAAAATTACAGCAACGGGCAAAGCGGAAGTTCGTGAATCGGCGTAACTAGTAATTTGCATATTCTACGCCGACCGCAATGGACTCGCCACCTAGCGACCGGCCTAGAATTGCAGACTAAGATCCGACGGTGTAAGTCACTTACACCTGTCGGATCTTAGGGCTATCTATGCGTAACCACCTGATTCTATGAATCAGGCGCATAGATACGACAAGCACCGGGTTTGAAAAATCGGTGCTCCCCAGCCCTAGGTCTGCCAGACAACAAACTTTGCACACTTGTGGAGGAGAAATGGGGCTACAAGTGTGCAAAGTTCCGGGTCCAGGGGATCTACGATCGGCCGACACCGGGTCCCCAAAGTCACTGGAGAAATTACCATTTAACATGGGAGTCTATTGAAGGGGTGCCCGGCTTTGAAAAATTGGTGCTCCCGAGTTTGGGGTCCAGGAGACCTACGGCCAGAGTATTAGCGCTCAACTTCTTTGTTTGACCATGGCGAGGCCTGTTATGAGTGGAACCTGTCCTGTTAAACCGTTGTATGGTCTTGGCCACCGTGCTGCAGCTCAGTTTCAGTGTCTTGGCAATCTTCTTATAGCCTAGGCCATCTTTATGTAGGACAAAATAATTTTTTCAGATCCTCAGAGAGTTCTTTGCCATGTTGAACTTCCAGTGACCAGTATGAGAGAGTGAAGGCGATAACACCAAATTCAACACATCTGCTCCCCATTCACACCTTGTAACACTAACAAGTCACATGACACCAGGGAGGCAAAATGGCTAATTGGGCCCAATTTGGACATTTTCACTTAGGGGTGTACTCACTTTTGTTGCCAGCGGTTTAGACATTATTGGCTGGGTGTTGAGTTATATATATAAATATTAGGGTTGTCCCGATACCACTTTTTTAAGACCGAGTTTCAAGTACTCGCCGATACCGATTACCGATACTTTTTTTAAATCTCATGTGACAGTGGCACGTGTCAGTAGTTTTATTTTTTACAATTTGTTTTTTTATTTTTTACATATTTTTTTTTACAATGCTTACTTTTTTTTAAGGGGGGTGGACGGTGGACAGTATCAGTGTGTTTTTTTCTTTTATTTTTTACTATTTTTTACAATTTATTTTTTTTATTCTTTTTTTTTATTTTTATTATCCCTGTTGGGGGGCTTTGGTGAGATATCAGGGGTCTTAACAGGAAGGGACTAAGGACACAGATTCCCCAGTCCCTTTCTCAGCAGCCTCAGCTGCGCTGAAAATGGGGCTCCTCTCCATTCATAAACTGAAACATTGTAAACACAGTTTACGATGTTTCAGTTATGTGAATTTACAGAGTCAGTGATCATTGACTCTGTACATTTTGAACACTAAGGAGCTGGATTTACCGGCTCCTACCTCCGCTCTCCATCCTTACAGATCGAGGGGGTGGAGATGGCCTAGGCTATAAGAAGATTGCCAAGACACTGAAACTGAGCTGCAGCACGGTGGCCAAGACCATACAACGGTTTAACAGGACAGGTTCCACTCATAACAGGCCTCGCCATGGTCAAACAAAGAAGTTGAGCGCTAATACTCAGCATCATATCCAGAGGTTGTCTTTGGGAAATAGACGTATGAGTGCTGCCAGCATTGCTGCAGAGGTTGAAGGGGTGGGGGGTCAGCCTGTCAGTGCTCAGACCATACGCTGCACAGTGCATCAAATTGGTCTGCATGGCTGTCGTCCCAGAAGGAAGCCTCTTCTAAAGATGATGCACAAGAAAGCCTGCAAACAGTTTGCTGAAGACAAGCAGACTAAGGACATGGATTACTGGAACCATGCCCTGTAAGAATAAAATATTTACAAAAAATGTGAGGGGTGTACTTACTTTTGTGAGATACTGTATTTATACATACAGACACACAGCATTCCCTTTTCCTGTTTTGCAGTAATTTGTATGTCCCCCCCCCCCCCCCCCAGTCCAGCTTGAGATTTATTTATAGACAAAGTGCAGAGTTTTTACAAGTCTAATGACTCTTGATTTCTGCTCCCAGGAGAGCCCTCTGAGCCCCTCTCCATGATTGTGTTTCTGTATGATGACAGACACACTTGTCCCTTGTGTACTGACAAGTGTTCTCTGGTTAGCGGGAGTCGATCAGCCCACACACTCATTTTACTGGAGTGCATTACAGGTAAAAGAAATGTTCAGCTTTGCAACAACTCTTTTGCGAAAAAAGAAAAAACACCTCTGAGATGGTTGGCTTTAGGACAGTACAGGTAAATGCAGGTCTCCAGGGCTATCTTGGTGGTCCTCATATCAATAGTGAAAAAATATATTTACAGTGGAACCTTGGATTACGAGCATGATCCATTCCAGGAGTATGCTCGTAATCCAAAGTACTCGCATATCAAAGCAAGTTTTACCATTGAGGTCAATAGAAATGAAAATAATTTGTTCCGCATTGACTTCAATGGTATGCAATACCGCATGTGGCCAGAGGTGGGGGGGGGTGCCAGAAAGCCTGGGAAACGGCTGGAAAGGCCCGAGGACAGTTCGGCTGACCTCGGCAAACCTCGGAAATACAAGCCTTTTCGAGGTTTGCCGAGGTCAGCTGAACAGTCCTCGGGCCTTTCCGGCCGTTTCTGAGCGGCACCGATCGGCGTTGGAGCCCCCCCACCTCAGGCCAAACTGCTTTGGCCTGAATCCTGCTCGTTTTGCGAGACAACACTCACAAACCGAGTTAGGATTTTAGGAAATACAGTGCTTGTAATGCGAAACGCTCGTTAACCGCGTTAGGCCTCGTACACACGACCGTTTTCCTCGACAGAATCCATCAAGAAACTTGGCGGGAGAGATTTTTTGCCGAGGAAAACGGTCGTGTGTATGTTTTTCATCGAGAAAACTGTCGAGGAACTCGACGAGGAAAAAAGAGAACAAGTTCTCTTTTTCCTCGTTGGGAGTCTCATTTTTCTCGTTGTGTTCCTCGTCGTGCTGGTTTTCGACGAGAAATACGTTCGTGTGTATGCTTAGAAACCCACGCATGCTCAGAATAAAGTATGAGACGGGAGCGCACTTTCGGTAAAAGTAGCGTTTGTAATGGAGATAGCACATTTGTCACGCTGTAACAGACTGAAAAGCGCAAATTGTCTCTCACCAAACTTTTACTTAACACGCAGTAACATGAGATTAGCAAAAACAGCCCCAAGGGTTGTGCCAGTGGAATTGAACTTCCCCTTTATAGTGCCTTCGCATTTGTTGTACGTCACCGCGTTTGAGAACGACGAGATTTGGTCTTGACAGTGTGTACGCAAAGAAAGCTTGACAAGTTTCTCGACAAGCCTGACAAGGAACTCGTCGAGGAAAACGTTGTTTCATTTACGACGAGTTCCTCGGTTGTGTGTACGAGGCCTGACTTGCAATCCAAGGTTCCACTGCAGTTATTATTTTTATTATTATTGCCCATAGATTTCTTTAACCACTTAAGCCCCGGACCAAAATGCAGCTAAAGGACCTTGCCCCTTTTTGCGATTCGGCACTGCGTCACTTTAACTGACAATTGCGCGGTCGTGCGACGTGGCTCCCAAACAAAATTGGCGTCCTTTTTTTCCCACAAATAGAGCTTTCTTTTGGTGGTATTTGATCACCGCTGCGTTTTTTATTTTTTGCGCTATAAACAAAAATAGAGCGACAATTTTGAAAAAAAATGCAGTATTTTTAACTTTTTGCTCTAATAAATAAAACACTGATAATAAACATTATAATATAAAGGACTTGTAGTAAAAAACATTTTCAGGGAATACATACAGACATTTTTGTGCTACTTTTTATCCACTTGCAGTCCAGCCTAGGAAGGATTGAAGAAGGTGACGATCTGCTCTTTGTGTCCTGGTTGCAATGCCGGGACAAGGTCTTCTAGAGCCCAGGGCGAACATGCCAAATTGCCCCCCCCCCCCAAGATGTATGAGCATTATGTGTCAGCAAAAATCCCCCCCCCCAAAAAAAATTGCGCTAATCTGCATGCTTAGCTGAAATCCTCTCATCACAATCAGCACAACCCCCCCCCCCCCCAAAAAAAAATACCCCCTTCATGCACAAATTCTCTACCCCTTAAATTTCCCCTCCCAGCACAAATTTCCCTCCCTCAATACCCCATCCTAGTACAAATTCCCCCCTAGAATAAATGCCCCCCAATCATCCCAACTAGCACAAACCCCCCCTCCCAAAAAAAAATTTACCCTCCTAGCACAAATTACCTTTTTCTAGCACAAACCCCCAAATCTCCCATCCCAGCACAAATCCTCTTCCCCATCTCCCCTCTCAATACAAATCCCCCCCAAATCACCACTCCTAGCACACCTTCCCAAATTTCCCCTCCTAGAGCAATTCTTATCTCCTGCGGTCCCTCAAATTTCCCCTCCCAACACAAATTCCCCCCCTCCCCAATCTGCTTGTGGTGCCCCCGCACCTCACATGATACCACAGTGCCCGGGGCAGCCGCCCTTCCCACCCACCCCTTGTCCCGTCCCCTGCCTGATTGGGACTGCTGCCCCCTGCCTGCAGGGCAGGTGATTGCTGGTAAGCCAACATGTACTGTATGTGCTGTGCTGGACGGAACACGCTGCACTGTGTCACTGAGCTGCATCAGCAGGCATTGTAATTTTCACAACGGCTGTCACAGAATCGCTTAAATGTCAATGAAGAAAATATTTGCCAAGCTATAGATCAGTCTGAATGAGACTTAACCCCGTTCTGCATCGATCGAAACATGTCTGGGTAATCCCTATTCCCAAAGAGGTGAATTTCCCAGTCCTGTGCCACAGAATATATGCACTGTATGCTTGAGATATATGCATATACATACAATATATATATATATATATATATATATATATATATATATATATATATAGTTATTATATATTTTATATACATAATTATATACAGTACAAATTTAGCTGTATACACATATATTAAGCATATAGATAGAAATAGAATAGACATACCCACTTGGATATAGGACAAAGAATGAGGATTAATCTTGGCAATTTCAGGCTCCCCCTCTCTCTCTCTAAGGCTGCATTCACATTTGCGCATTCCCGTTTTGCGTTTTTTGCACCTTATTCACAAGAAACTGTGCGTTGCGCATAGAGCAGCCCACTCAATTGAATGGGCTGCCCTAACACGCGCCAAACACCCCAATAAAAGCGACTGAACTTTTATTAGCAGCGCTGAGTATCGTTTTTTTTTTTAACGCACTTCTTGTGCGTTTGCAGCGCATTGGTCATGCGGCAAAACACGTGGCAAATGCACACTCACTACCAGCACTTCTTGGGGGTGTCATTTACATTTAATGGCAATGCAAG